>NC_087211.1:37315189-37365189 GCF_015104395.2 Macrobrachium nipponense
CGTCCTGTACTGGTACTTTTGTGAATAGGGAGTCTACGTCAAGGCTTAAAAGTTTTATGTTGTGAAGTGGTATATGTGCTTCTCTGAATTTGTGACAAAAGTCTTCCGAATGTTTGATGTGACTGGGAGAAAAAGTGCCTAAAAAAGGAGAAAGGAGGCCAGCTAACCATTTAGAAATTTTGTAATTGAAAGCTCCGGCGCATGAAACGATGGGTCTGAATGGAAGATTGTCTTTGTGGAGTTTGGAAGACCATAAAAGTAGGGTAATTTAGGATTAATTACTTTAAATTTCTCTAATAGTTCAATACTCTTTTTGTCTTGGCCAATTAATCTTACTTTCCGAAAAAATTCTGTGGGAACGTTCTGGAGGGGATTTTTCGTCAGTTTTTCGTAAGTATTTGTGTCGCTAAGGAGCTGGTTGATTTTTGTCGAGGTAGAAGTCTTTGTCCATTATTACAATTTTGCCGTCTTTGTCGGATCTACTTATTATAACATCTAACTTTTTTAGCGAGTGGATGGCTATCATGAATCTGCGGGGAACAGGATATTTCTTATGAAGGTCAGTTAAAGCATTTAGTAACACTCCTTTTAAACATATCTCTTCACGGCTGTAGTTTTTGTCTCGTTATATTACACTTTGAGAAGCTCTGGTATTCGTATGTATGCACGTACTAAATTGTTCTAGAACATTCCATGAACACGCTCTGTTTGACGCACGAACGATTACATGGCTCCCGACCAGCAGCCCAGGTCAACTTGCGCACTCGCGCTTTCGCCTTCGAGGCATGACAAAATTAATGTTTTGCTAAGTGTGCTTTGTGCCACTCAACCACACAAAGTATTCGCTGATTTCTGAATGCTTTTCCATAACACTCGCGAAAGTGTTCTTGCACATTCCAATCTGTTAGCAACAAAATCCGTTGCACTCTAATTTTAATCATTATCGTTTCCAGTGCAGTTAATACATACATGCATACATGCATACATACACACACACACACACACACACACACACACACACACATATATATAAATATATATATATATATATAATTTATATTATATTACGTGAAACTGAACCTAAATAATTGGATAAAGTAGGATTTAAGTATATCTTAGTTTTACCAGACCACTGAGCTGATTAACAAGCTCTCCTAGGGCTGGCCCGAAGGATTGGATATTTTTACGTCACTAGGAACCAATTGGTTACCTAGCAACGGGACCTACAGCTTACTGTGGGATCCGAACCACATTGTATCGAGAAATGAATTTCTATCACCAGAAATAAATTCCTCTGGTTCTGCGTTGGCCGAACGAGAATCGAAAGATAAAGTGAGAAACTTAAACAGCTATTATTCCCGTGAACGACTGAAAATACCAGAATCCTCCTCCTCCTCCTCCTACTCAACCTGTGAGGTGTAGATGGAAAAATTTGGGCAGGGGCGCAACAACGCATCTTTCATATACAACCTTGATCACTTCTTAGGGTGTCACGCAGTGAAGGCCGCATGACGCACAGCGCCGTTCATCTTCTTCCAATATAATATCAAATGAAGTCGAGGCATTTCATCTGCAACGCAGCAAATCCATTATCCCGGGCGTTGGGATAAGTGGGATAAATGAGGATTAATCAAGCTGTTCAGGGGGCGTCAAGGATTAATTGGATACTACCGTAAGGGGGAAGTGGATTAGGAACCGGGTGATTATTGCGATAAGAGTTAAGGCCCAGGGATGGCGTGCTGGGGAAAGAGGAAATAAAAAAAGTAAAATATTTCATTTTACAAATTGATTTCTCTTCTTGCCAAAGGGCAGTTGTGTAATAAAGTCGATACTGATATTGGGTTACAAAATATATGAATTTTATAACGTAAATCTTTTGGTTTTTAAAGAAAATAATTTTAAAATATCTAATAAAAAATAAGCTTTACGAAGGAGGAATGTTTGAATTTTCAAAAATAACCTTTTACAAGATAAAGCAAAGTAGTTGGACCTTAATTATTATAATCTCTAAAATTGTTATTGAATATTACTTCGATCATGAAAATTTACAGCTTCGTGCAAATGGTATTTATAAGATATTAATAACTGCACACATTACATCAACATTTTCTATTAGCTGACTTGGATTAAGCCGACTCTGTGCCAACGCGGGCCCTTCTCCCGGTGCAATAAGGTGCCAAAGGCCCGATGTGGACCTGCAGGCTCCTACCCACTAGCAAAGAATAATTAATCGCTGGCCGTAAACGTTTAAATAATGGTGCAGTTCTTTCCACAATCGGAATCACATAATTTCCCAAACACATATATGCTCATCTAAACTCATAATTGGTTTTAAATAAATAATAATAATAATAATAAGAATAATAAGTAATGAAAATCAATAAAAAAAAAAAAAAAAAAAGAAAAAAAAAAAAAAAAAATAAAAAAAAACAAAGAATAATATAAGACAATAATGTTAATTCTATCTGCGTCTTCTTCTTCTTCTCAACTTAATCCTTAGTTTCGTATCGCTGAGATGCTTTCGTTGTTATTCGTCCTACGGCAGTCACTGAATTTCACTTCTCGCGTCTTACGTAGTGCAGCTTCCCAACAAACCCGCCCACACACACCCCACCCTAACCACCCACCCCGTCCCTAAAATGGTGCTTACGTTTGACGAAGTGCGTTTCATTTAGATGTAGATGGTTGTTTTCCCTGCTGAGGAGGCGACCCGACTTTGGATTAATCTGAGAAAAAGACGACATTTTTCATCGATTATTTTCGTTACTCATTTCTATTACTGCAAACTATTCCATCCGATTTATCAAGTATTGCAATGAAAACACGTTTCCTCCTGAATTTCGCATTGTGTGCTGTCATTGTGTATTGCCTTGTCTGAATACATTTGTGGCGGAGTTAGTAAGAAGGTATAATCCATTAGGTCTGAATTCGTGACCTTTCTCTGTAGGCGACATGCTCAATTTGCATCTGGATCATTCGTTAACATTTTTGCAAATAAAATCTGCATATTTTATTTCAACTAGAACGATTTAAGATGAATACTCCTGCATGTCTCAATTCATGAACTACCTGTGCAGGTGCATTCTGCAAAAATCATTTTGAACTTGAATGATTTCAAATAAATCACCTGAGAAGTCTAAATTCGTGAACGATCTTTGCAAGTGAATTTTTCACATTCATTCGTACTTGAAAGATTTAAAAGAAGCAACCCGACAAGCACGAGCATTCTTTTGTCCGGTTTTGCGTTGGTAGATTCCTTCCAGCGGAGTTTCGTCATGTTATTTCTAAGGCTCTTCCTCCCACAGTTGACGTCTCGACTCCCATTAGCCTAATGACCATCATCGAAAATATATTAAAAGGAAATGAATTGAAAATTGTCTCAAATCCCGAAGGGGGTTACGTATTTACAAATACTTATATTGAGCAGAAAATGACTGATGTGTTCAAGAAAGAAGAAAAAGAAAAGCCAATCGAAAACTCATATACTTCTGCCTTATTTGTGACAAGGCAACAGAGATGTTAGAACCGCATTCCGTAGACCAAATATTTAGATTAATTTTTAAACCCATTTTGTGCATTTTATAAACGGGTAGAGTCCTATTTAGTTACTCTGGTTCTAAATCTGCACGTCTGGTTTGGTGAATGGAAAGCGGCCGAGTCATCAGGCTAAAAGATGAAAAATTCCATTAGTTAATGACTTTTGTTTTGGAACACTTTTCCAAAATACTCGGTCGACTTTAAAACTGAAACCTCACGTGGTTTCCCTTGTCCCTCTCTCTGTGTAACTCATAAAACGCTCCGTGTGCTGCCCGGGTATCTTTGGAGTTAAATTTAAGCACACTCACATTATACACATACAAATATTATATATATACACACAATATATATATAACATATATATATATATATATATATATATATATATATTATATACATATATAATATATATATATATATATATATATATATATTTTATATTGGTATATATATATTATGTAAATTACAAATTACCGCAAAAAATCATTATGCATATTACCCAATCGAAGAGGCAGCTCCAAAGATTCCTATCCATCTGGTTTCAAAAAACGTCTGTTGGGATGAGGTTCCCAGCCGCACACCATTTCCAAATGGTTGCAGTAGAACAACGAGATTGAACATAATTTATCTGAAGAACTTCGCCATTCCAGAACATCGAATCCTGACCCTTCAGCTTGTGACGATATTGCATCAGCGAAAAGCAGCAAAATCTGGACTCACACTCTTTCCAGTTCCGTTGTTAAGATGTGCTTCTTAGTGGAAGGGTGTGGTAATGTAAATTATACTCGATACTCGTCATCTGCACCTCCTTTCTACAAGGGACAGTGCCATAATTGGAATATAAAATGTAGGTGGACAAAGGCCCAGTACTGGGACCTATGAAGTCATTCAGTGCTGAAAGGGAAATTGAAAGTAAGAAAGTTTTAAAGGCGTAACAATAGGAAAACCTGGCAGTTACACCATCAAACAATCGTTAGGAGAGGGTGGAAAGTAAGATGGAAGGAAGAAAACCTAAACGGAGATATAGTAAAGGGAATGAAAGGGGTTGCAGCTGTGGGCCGAAAGAACGCTGCAAATAACCTTAAGTCATGCCTACAGTGTACCGCGTGCGGTGTTCTGATGGCACTACCCCGCTACGTTCCTGTTTTCCGCAACACTTTCGTATGGGTCGCCACGCTGGGTTAGTTTAGGATATTTGGATGAAGCTGGTTTCTGCCGTCAATGACGTTGTCTACAGGAGAGTGTGGTTGTGTAAATGGGCGTCAGAGACAATTGTGAGGAACGTCTGGACTGCCCCAAGAGACAGATGATAAGTCACCGAGAGCAGATCTTCCCTCTTTCTCCCTTGATGTTCATTCCACATGCCACCCTATACTCACAACATATCTTCTAGTTGCTGATGTACTTTTGAAATTCGACAAAATGTTTTAAAGAGAAATGATACAAATTGAATATGAAAACTTATTCCCATAATCTTCAATATTGGTTTTAATGTTTTTTTTTTTTTTACTCCATAACCTCTAATATATGTTGTCTGGAAGATGCCAAAATTTCTCGCTGGCGAGAGTCGTTCCTACAAATGCTTTCTCATTTATTCCAATGAAACTCCTGAAAGCAGCTTTTATTTATTGCAGGTGCAAAGGAATATTGTTTTCCGTTGTGTTGAAATTCTACGAGTAGAAGGAGAACCATAATACGGTAGAGGACATGGGTCTAGCAACCTTATCCCTGGAGTCTTTTGGCGTCACCGAATCTAACACGGGAAAAAATGCAATACACAACGGCCCCCCCCCCAATCCCACATAAACACACACACACACCCATATATATATATATATATATATATATATATATATTAATATTGAATATAATATGTAAAGTAGTAGAATGCAAAAATTACTAGATGCAAACTTATCCCCAGATATGAGCATACATATAAATACAAACTGAGAGCAGTAGACCGAATTAGGCATTGTTTACACAGCACTCAAGGCAGCGAAATCCAGATATTGGGTGTCTGATCCTCAGTGCAGACTATGGGCGTGATTCTGCATATATCAAAGGCCGCCCACGTAGGGCGTTTCTGGAGCCTCATCGGATATACTGGCGCACAAGAGGATCAGAGTTAGGTGGAAAGGTAATCCACGTAAATGCCCTTCATGACGCCTTGGATTTAATCAAGATTGGTCTGACTCAATGAATGTGGAGGGAAACATTATCGTTTTCGTTATCCTCTCTCTCTCTCTCTCTCTCTCTCTCTCTCTCTCATACAATGACCCATAGGCTATCATGGACTGTCATGTTCTTATAATGTTAAAGACCTTGTATTCTAACACCTATCAACCCATCAGTCCAGAAACCGATAGGTCTCCCTCACAGCCCTCCTCCAGAGACTCATGGCTGAAACGTCTAGACATTCTGATTGATATTTTTCATCTCCAACATCGTTACATTTAAGATTCTATCCCTTTTCATTAGTCACTTGGCCAGATCTATAATTATGCCCTTATTTTGGAACGCATTGCATTCACACATTTTGCTATTCTTATTTTGCCATCGTTCTTATATTCTACAACTCTTACAGAAGACCAGCAACGTCTCTTGTCCCAACTCTGTGGTTACCTCTTCTATCACGCAACCATCGTGTGTAACATATCTGCGCGATTCAACCACTTCCACTCTCTCGAAGTCCATAATAATCTCTTGGAAAACGTATCTACTTTCATAGCCTCTCTCATTTGGCAGTTATTTCGAACTTTCTTCCTTCACCGTAATCTCAAATTCCTTCCACTTTGCACCTGTAGCTTGATCTCATGATCAACGAGCGAGACTGTATCGTACACGTAAGAGCACAAGAGGATTCCACCTTCTATTTCCAGCCTTTTCTTAAATCATACAAACATTTAAACGCTCGTTTTTCATTTTCCTAGCTTCTCAATCACTTCAACTTATCGAAATATGGATCCGATAAGCGTAGAAGAGGATCTTCATTTTCAGCTGACGACTGTCATTTGATTGCTGCTGTTGCTGCTGCTGTCGTTAGATGTCAGGAACCAACCGAGACTTCCAGTTTACCGAAAGGTTAAGAGCTGGAATTCCTTTAAGATGAAGTTGCTATGCTCATGCCTTTCGACAGCTAGACTACCCCCGCAACGCTTCAGTAACCACCAGATCGTAACCCACAGCTCAAGTTAACAGAGCAACAATGGATTTAACAGGAAACTGGCCCAAGACTGCAACAATATATATATATATATATATATATATATATATATATATATATATATATATATTATATATATATATATATCTGTGTGTGTAATTAAAAAATAAAAATATATATATATATATATTATATATATATACATATATATTATAATATATATATATATATATATATATATATATATATATATATATACACACACATATAGAGCATCTCTGGAGAAAAGAATTTTCCTGGGAAGAAATGGAGACGGAAGAATCCCCTTTTTGCCTTTGAGAGGAGCCTCTCTTTAGAATTTCTTCTGTTGCCGGGGAAAGGAAGCCTTTGTAGAGACTCCGGCTTTGAAATTATTTCGGTGGCCCACACAAGACGCGAATTTCCTTCGCTTCTTCAAATTCAGGGAAATCGTTATTATGCAAGCCGCTATTATTGATATTATTTCTAAGTTGATATTAGCGTTATCATTTCTATCCTAATACTGTTGTTAAGGTTATTCAACGACTTGTAGGATAATTATCTCATAAACTTCGTTTCAAATGTTGAAATAAAAATAATAATAATAATAAGTGAGAAAAGTGATGGACTCCTAAGGAGGCAGGATGCAACTCGGAACCCTACACTATGACTGAAATAATAATAATAATAATAATAATAATAATAATAATAATAATAATAATAATAATAAAAGAGTGCGCTCTTGGAAACAGCGCACATAGTAAGAAAAGTGGATGGACACCAAAGGAGGCAGGATGAAACTCAGAACCCCACACTATAAATACACCCAGTCGAATTGGAGGACTGTGATAACAATAATAATAATAATAATAATAATAATAATAATAATAATAATAATAATAATAATATTTTCGGAAGGAGACCCTCTCGTAGACATGTTTTGTTAAAAAATGACTGCTGCTTCAGCACTATTAATCTTATAAAAGAGTCTTCTCTATCTTTCTGATGACGGCTTTCTCGTTGTTGCTTAGACTGGCGAGCAACGCACCAAAGGGCATGGTAAAATTCGGTTGAGTCATTTGATTTATTATTGCTTATACAATTCTCTCTCTCTTTCTCTCTCTCTCTCTCTCTCTAACGCGACGTTTCCTCCTGATCGACAGGACATTATCAAGCGATCTGCTGAGGACTGAATTCCAGTGGCGACTCGACCTACCGGAGAGTCTCTGACCGTACTGGAGAGCTCGCAACACCACGATAAAAGGAGAAGGACTCGCCACTGGCCAATTCAGTCCCTCAAGCAGTTATCGCTTGATAATGTCCTGTCGATCAGAGGAAACGTCGCGTTAGAGAGAGAGAGAGAGAGAGAGAAAGAGAGAGAGAATTGTATAAGCAATAATAAATCAAATGACTCAACCGAATTTTACCATGCCCTTTGGTGCGTTGCTCGCCAGTCTAAGCAACAACGAGAAAGCCGTCATCAGAAAGATAGAGAAGACTCTTTATAAGATTAATAGTGCTGAAGCAGCAGTCATTTTTAACAAAATAATAATAAGAATAATAATAATAATAATTAATAATAATAATAATAATAATAATAATAATAATTTAAGAATAATAAATTTGTTAAAGTGATGGCAGCATCAGTGAATTGATTTTATATATGGTCTTTTCAATTCTTCTTATTATTCTCTTCTCATCAGGGCTGATATTTGCTAATAGCTGGCCGATGTTCATATCTTGGTTAAAGAAATGTTTTCTAAAAATACTAATTTATAGATACGATAACAAAAGTGGTTAACAAATCTTAGTCTAAGGGCGTAACGGAATTCCAACGTTTCCAACCGTATCATCGGTTCATTTTCAAGGAAAGGTGAGCGTGAACTGATTGGAATGCGGTCGTTCGGCGGTATTTATTGTGTCCCAGGTACTCTGTCTGATGAGCGCTGCGTTTTCATTGGCTGAACCTTCAAATAATAATAATAATAATAAATTTTGTAACCAATCATTCCATTCCTTCTAATTATTCTATTTTCTTCATTACTAGTGCTTGATAAAATCTGACCAATCTAGTATGTTAAAAGAATCTTAACGTCATTCTGAACCTTATAAATTAATTATTTACAGGAGGCAGTAAGGAGTACAGCATCGGGCAGTAAGTGAAACGTGGAGAGTGGATTACACAGAGTTTCATGTAATAGTCTCGAGTGGACGTTTCCCACGGGCATTGTCAGACATCAACAGAGGGTCTATTCCTTCCAATAATAATAATAATAATAATAATAATAATAATAATAATAATAATAATAATAATAATAATAAAAGAGAAAGAGAGGAACTAGAAGGAGAAATACCACCCATCAACGAAGGACAAGAAGACGAACTAAGAGACGATGCCACAGAATGATGAGCTACCTAACAACGGAACACGAGAAAACACCGAAGATGTAACAGAGAGGTCGGAGTGGCTGGAAAAGATCAGACAATGAATGAAGCCAAATACAGAAGGATCACTCCATGACAGCCTACAACACAAAAAAACTAAAGGAGAAAACAATTGAAGTTAATGAAATAATGAGACGAATACACACCACCAGTATCACAGAAACAAATAACCTGGCATATATAGGAGCAAGACTAGTAGTAGATTTAAGGGAGATACATACACCAATCCCACCATCGCAACTTCCTTGTAAAGGGCGACTGGAAAAACAGATCATGGTGATGAGATCTGACTTGAGTATACTGAAAGATATGGCTGAAAAGAGGCTAAGAAGTAAGATAACAAGGGAGGAATTGAACGAGAAATATAAAACAGAGCCTCAAAGCCAAAGCACATACGATCCAACAGTACATGAACAGGAATAAAGAATGTCAACAGAACAAAATCTTCGGAACCAATCAGAAACGACTACACAGCCAACTAAGAGGGGAAGACAACCACCAGGAAATTCCTGAAGCCGAATAAAGTAAAAGACCCTGGAAAAACATATGGAGCAATCTAGTATCACGCAACAAACATGCAACATGGCTCCAGGAAGTGAAGGCAGAAGAAATGGATAGAATAAAACAAGGAGTCACCGAAATCTGTTTGGTAAGAACATCAAGGAAACAGATACACTAACCAGACTGAAAGGATTGTACCTGGAGATATCAGGTTGGAGTCTGGAATAGAAAATGCGCCTTGGTCAACATACAAAAAGTTAAAGTGACAAGGACTGAAGTGATAAAGCTACCAGACGGGAATAGCATCAAACACATAGTTGAAACAGGATAGAAATACCTGGGAATAATAGAAGGAGAGGATATAAAACACCAAGAGGGGAATGACACGATCAGGAAAGAATATATCCAGAGACTTGGGACAACACTAAAGTTAAACCTCAACGCCAGAAACATGACAAAAGCCATGAACACATGGGTAGTACCAGTAATCAGATACAGCTCAGGAGTAGGTGAGTGAACGAAGGCTAAACTCCACCGCATAGACCAGAAAAGAAACACATGACAATACACAAAGCACTACACCCAAGAGCAAATACAGACGACCTATATAGGTATAACACGAAAGGAAGGAGGGAGAGGGCTACTACGCATAGAGACATCAACATTGAGAGCAGAGTACTGGGACAATACCTGAAAACCAGGGAAGATTAGCTAAGGATTGCATGGGAAGGAGGACTGATGAAAGTAGACGAAAACCCAGAAATATATAGACAGGAGAATGAAAAACAGAACAGAGGAATGGCACAACAAACCAATGCACGGGCAGTACGTAAGGCAGACTAAAGAACTAGCCAGGGATGAAACATGGCAATGGCTACAGAGGGGAGAACTCAAAAAGGAAACAGAAGGAATGCTAACAGCGGCACAAGATCAGGCCCTAAGAACCAGATATGTCCAAAGAACAATAGATGGAAATAACATCTCACCCATATGCAGGATTTGCAATTTGAAAAATGAGACCATAAACCTCATAGCAAACAAAAGTCTGGCACTTGCATAGAACCCGTACAAAAAGAGGCATGATTCAGTAGCAAAAACCCTCCACTGGAGCATGTGCAAGAAACACAAGCTAGCTTGCAGTAATAAGTGGTACGAATATCAACCCGAGGGAGTGACAGAAAACGATCAGGCAAAGATCCTCTGGATCTATGGTATCAGAGCAGATAAGGTGATTCGTGCCAATAGACCAGACGTGACGTTGACTGACAAAATCAAGAAGAAAGCATCACTCATTGATGTCGCAATACCACGGGACACCCGAGTACATGAGAAAGAAAGAGAGAAAAAAATGATAAGTATCAAGGCCTGAAAATAAAAATAAGAGGGATATGGGATATGCCAGTGGAAATTGTTCCCATAATCATAGGAACACAAGGGACGATCCCAAGACCCCTGGAAATGAACCTGGAAAAACTGGATGCCGAAATAGCTCCAGGATTCATGCAGAAAAGTGTGCTACTAGAAACAGCACACAGTGGGAAAAGTGATGGACTCCTACGCTGTTAAGAAATAGTCTTTTGTTTACTTTGGTTATGGTTTGATGGTAATAAATTAATTTACGAATTTGTTTGTTTACTATTGAGCCTGGATAGTTCTTGAAACTAACTGTTTGACAGTTAAATATGCTTTGAGTCTGCCTTGTTGTTTGTCTGTTAAGCAGTGCAGCCCAGTCCAGTAAAGAGTCCAGATTCCAGTCCAGAGCGGAGTTTCTTCAAACCCATCCAGATTTTCTGGAGGTTATTTTTTGGAAAGCTCCAAGAAGACGTGGAACAGTAAAGCCATCCAAGGGCGAGTGAGGAGATTTCGAGGACGGAGGAAGGCGACCTATGAAACTTTGGTTTTATCATTTTGCCTTTGTAGCATTTGGAAGACCAGCATTTTAAGGAACGTAAGGCAGTGAGAGCTTTTATGCAGGTGCAGGCTCAGTATGACTGCTCCTTTCCTTTGACTGATTTGAGCGTACTACGGCTTAAATTATAGTCGCCAACACGTCGATAAAAATTAAAGGACTCGATTACTGTAATTACTGTAGTATTCTCATACTGAGGACGTTCTTCGAAATACCGGCATCCAAATATATATTTATTAAATTGACACGTACAAACAATTGACAAAAAATACAATGATTAGGAACAAAAGTAAATATGTAAACATAACAGTAATAAAGGAAACTAGCTCTGAAGCATTGTTAAAATAAACAAGTGTACCTTAACAACTTAAAAGGGGTAAAAACTTTAAGGATAACGAGCATTCAAACTAAATAAGAAATTATAAATATATACATATATTGCAATTACCATTTAACTTGTGCCTGTTGTTAACAAACCATTGATATTTCGTCTTGTCTAAGAAATTTTACTACGTAATTTGAATTTGTTCTCTTCATAGTTACTACTGTTTATTTACTAAATTAGCGTAATTATACGAAGCTAGTTCCCTGTTAAGGCTTGGTGAATTTCTTATTTACGTTAAATCTAATAGGTCCCTCATGTATGGCGAAATAAATTTCGGTCAAGAGGAAATGGTGCATATATATACACTCCGAGATACCCTGGGTGATTTCCTCTCAGGGCAGAGAAACGGCACTCAACAGTAATTGTCAATTTAACTTATTAAATTCAATAATTATCTATGTCTTTGGATTTACATCCCCACCGTGATTTACTATTTTTTTTCCATGTAAAGAGGCAGGATGGGACACGGAACCCAGTCGAATACGATGACTGTTTAATTTCAATTCATTTGTTTGGGTTTATGTCCAGCCCTCCATAGGGATAATTCCCTCTCAGGCGGGCCTTTGTACGTTTTCTAAATAAGTTGATTCTTTTATTTTATAATTGTCTTTTAGTGTTTTCTCATCAGTATCGTAGCTCCTGCAGACTAGGAATCTTTAGTTCTTTTTAAATTTGCTTTCCTCTTGTATGATCTTTACTTCAGGCGGTATTTTGTTGTATAGTCTTGGTGGGCAATGTTCAAATGCTCTCTCACCTGACTTATAATTTGTTCCAGGTTCAAATAGCCTACAAGCTTCGCTTGCATGAGCGATCACAATATTCATTTCAGGTCTAAAGAAACTTAAGCAGTTTCTTAGATATGTGATAGAAAGAAAAAAATAATCATTTCATTTCCATGGTGGCGTATAAGAAGAGAGATCCTTGCAATATGAACCATATGAGTACCACCACGAGAGAACACAAGTTCCAAACTTATGTTACTGTAGCGAACTCAAGACATGGGAGAGATATGGACAGAAAAGGGTTGCACTCAAGTGCAGTTTAATAACTTGGATCGTTTTTACTGTAAGAAAACAGAAACATCTCTCATCGTTGTTGCAAAAGGGAATGACAAATTTGTTAAAACTTGCAAAAAAAAAAAAAATAAAAAATAAAAATAAATAAATAAAGAGGAGTTGGGCTGATACTGCGATAAAAAATTTCCGAAATGTTGGCTTGGATTTGCTGAGCCCAAAGTGTGCATATTTTGAAGATGTTAAAGCTAAAAGTTCTTTTTATATAATTCCAACGCAAACGACAAAACTCCTATATTCTACCACATTAAAATAATTTCTCTTGAATAAATTAAAACATTAAAAAAATGAAGGAACTGGAGTATAAAAATGAAAGCAACAAAAATCAAGAGAAAACGAAACAAAGTTCGAGCAAATGAACAAATAATGCGATCTCATGCCAATAAAGAGAATGAATGCGAAAACTAGCGAGACAGACACCACAAAATAAAAAAACAAACAATGAAATAGGAGGAAATACAAGACACTCAAAATGCGAAGAAAAGCAGTTGGTACATCACGTGAGGCATCAATTACAAGAGCGGAAAGTAATGAGAATAAATGGTTTGCATTAATATTAGGGTAGACTTAAGTAGATTACTAAGGAAAAAAAAATAAAAAAGAGATTTTAATTAAGACTTACTCAAGTAGATACGGCCAAGGATTATAGCGTCGAGCGAATAAGAAAATTAGATTTATGATGGAGGCTTCTTAATAACTGTAAATCAACCTATTAAATACGACAATTAAGGCGGAAACATAAAAAAAAAAGTTTACGAATACTGTAAACGAATAAGTTGCCCGCCTAATGAACCAAGTTAAGGCCAGGTGGAGGCACTCAAAAAAACAAATAAATAAATAGAAACAGAAATAAATAAATGGAGAAATGGCGAGAAGCTGATTAATCGGGTAAAACTTCAAAGACAGTCCTATGCAAATCATCGCCTGCAAACGAGACGACACTTGGCTGGCAAAATGACTTGCAATAACATTCAGTATCTTCGCCACGTCCATTCACGTTCGCATCGGACGCTCAGATGAGGGCGATTAAGATGGAATTCTCGGCACAGAGCAGGTGATTATGGACTGCAAGGCTTAATAGGCATTCCTTCGGACGATCATGCTGAAAAGATGGCCTATCAAGAGAAGGTCGAGATGGGATACGCCTCGCAAAGAACGCGCTCTCCACACATTCAAGACGATGAGATAACGCCTTTTAGTGCCGCGACGGAACTCTCTTCAACACTATTTGGGTTGGGTAATAGAATAAGGCCCGCATCATGGCAGGGCGGGAAAACAAAGACGAGTCGATTCAGTAGGGGCATTCTGAGCTGGTATAAAACTACAAGATTAGTTCTAAAACACGCACGCACGCTTTACATACATTTTATTACTATTATTATTCAGAAGATGAAACCTATTCATATGGAACAAGCCCATAAGGGCCATTGACCTGAATTTCAAGCTTTCAAAGAATATGCTGTTCATTTGAAAGAAGTAACAGACAGTAATAGGAAATACATGAATAATAATTCATATAAAAATAATAAATGAAACAGATAAAAATGCAAGTAACTGATAAAATACAGAGTGAATTGATTTATGATAGTAATGCATCGCATTTTCGCTGGAGGTTGTGAGGTTCCAATACACATCCTCAGGGAGACTGACCGACAGTCCAGCGGTGAGAAGAATAAAGGACCTCTGGAACCGACATTTTCGAAAGCGAGAGACATTAAATGCATAATGGTGCTGCTGTTCACCACATCTGGTATCTCTCGACAGGAAAAGAGTGTCAGGGATCAATTATGAGTGTGAAAGAGCTCTGTTAAAGTAACAACTTATAAAAAATTGACAAACGACAGACTTCCTCCCACGACCTATTCTCAAAAAGAGATAAATATCTGGCAGAGGCAGACATCCACACGAGGGAACAATATTCCAGTAAAGGAAGGATAAATGACCTAATATAGGTTGCGATTATATAATCACTGCGATAAATACATAATGCCTTTCTTACAATATCTAACTTTCGTGCAGCATTTCCTGACACTTTCATTAGATAATTCTTACAAGTAAGATGCGAGTTAAAAGTTACGCCTAGAATAGTTAAAAGCCTCAGACTCTTTCAGCCGAGTACCATCCACCCGAAGGGTAAGATGGGGGTGGAAAATTTGTACAAGATCTGCTAATCAATATTGTTTTCGTTTTACTGGAGTTCAGCCTCAACCCCAACCGAATACGCTATTCAATGGCCCGGTCCTTGTCCCGACTGAGGCTGAGGGCAGCTTCATTTCTCATAAAGAAAAACATTGTTTTGTAGGCCAACAACCATATTACTTACACTGAAAATAACAGTGGACAAAGAACGCTACCCAGTGGAACTCCAGACACGATAGGTCTTAGCTTGGTAAGGATCCCATCCATAGGAACTAGGTACTGTCTACCTGTAACATCTATCTTAGTCAGTTCAGCTGGTTCGCTACAGCTTCCAAAGTAATATACCACAAGGTTTGAAAACATAAAGATCTTGTAATGAAACACTGCTATAGAAGTCGTTAAACTGTGTCTAGGCCTGACAGCGCAGACAGCAAACGCTGTCTAGATTTCGCAGCAGAAGATACTTAGCAACATAAACATATTCCAGCTACTTGCTGCATTCTGTGAGGATATAACAACGGGCCAATGGAACCATGCCAACCAAGTTGTCAAAAGACCTACAACAGGGAGGAAAAGTCAACAATGGATAACGGTTAAATAATAATAATAGTGGAGTCATACTCGATGCATTTGATTTCTCCAGCATTTTCTAAACACACGCACGCAGAGAGAGAGAGAGAGAGAGAGAGAGAGAGAGAGAGAGAGAGAGAGAGAGAGAGAGAGAGAGAACTGGTCTAGTCAAATATAAGGCAAAAGATTGAAGTCCTGCTTTACTCTCATCAAAACTGACCGTTTGTAAACCTTTTAGTTGATACTCACTAACGAAGAAGCTAGGGCTTGCTAGGAAAGCAGCCTCCCAAGTTAGTGGAGAAGTAAATAGATATATCTGTTTTTTTGTCGTTTACAAAAACTCCTTTTGTCTTCAATTAAATATATGAAATAAGAAGACAATACGACTTTCGATTCTCATCCACAATTTTGAGATGGAGTTGCTAGCCATATACCTTTCTCTATCCTAAATGAAATGTAATGCAGTTGCATTGACAACAAATACCTATTCCCTGCCTAGCACAACAGTACCTCAACGGGTTTTAAAGGAAAATGCCTCGATCAGCGATCCTGAAAGTTGTGATGTTAGAAGACTGACACTCCTGGTCTTTTTTCTCCAGTAAACCAATTGCTGTGATCACTAGACCAAGATATATATATATATATATGTATATATATATATATATATATATATATATATATATATATATATATATATATCTAATAAAAGGAGCCCATAAAAACACCAAAATGTAGAGAGAAAAGTACTATATTTCAGAGACTGCTGTCTCTCTCTTCAGGTATATGAATGAGAAAAGTTTACAGAAAAGGTGGTCCGTCCACAAGTAGCCAATTTAGGTCACCCCCGCTGATAATCTTCCTTTAATCTTCTTAAGCGTTGGTTGAATGAAAACTTCGTCGACGACATCTGAGATCCACCTGCCTTTTGAGATGTTCATTACCTGCTTCTCTTTTATTAAGGCCGATTCCATCATTTGACTCTTGTACCGGCAGTTGCTGCTATAAATTACACGTGACAAATTCCAGTTTATTCTATGGTTATGTTCATTTATATGTTTGAAAATGGCCGAGTTCTGTTGTCCATACCTAACTGACCGTTTGTGTTGTATTAATCTCTGGGGAAGTGATTTACCTGTAAATCCGATGTAAGATTGGTCACAGTCCTGGCATGGGATCTCCTATGACCCCCAAGAGTCTTTGGGAGATGTCTTTTGTTGGACGTTAATCAGGGATTTGGCTAAGGTATTTGGGTAGGTAAATGCAAAAGGGTTGGATTTCACAAGGGTGTGGGTTATTCTCTTAATCGTCTCCAGGTGAGGAATTTTTATTTTATTGTTGGGCGTGTCTCTGGTCTTGTCTTTAGGGGGTCGGTAGAAAATTATGTTTGCTTTTTGAATTGCTTTCTCAATTATATGGTCAGGATACTTTAAAGATGAAAGTTGCTTGTGAATTAGTTCAAATTCTTTTTCCAGGAAATCTGGGGAACAAATTCGTAAGGCTCTTAAGAATAGGTTGCTAGCTACACCTATCTTGATAGTAATGTCGTGATAGCTAAAGTAGTGAATATATGAAAGTGAGAACGTTGGTTTTCTGTATATGGTAAATTTGTATTCTGTCGTGTCTCTGATTATTAAAACATCAAGAAAAGGAATTTTGTTGTCTGTTTCCAATTCAAGCTTAAATTTGATGCTGGGCACTAATGCGTTTAATTTTGAGAGGAATTCATTAAAATTACCCCACTTATTATCCCAAAATGTTAGGATGTCATCTACGTATCTCATCCACAGCATGTTTCTCAAAAGGCGGGTGGATCTCAGATGTCGTCGACGAAGTTTTCATTCAACCAACGCTTAAGAAGATTAAAGGAAGATTATCAGCGGGGGTGACCTAAATTGGCTTACTTGTGGACGGATCTCTTGGTATAAATACCACCTTTTCTGTAAACTTTTCTCATTCATATACCTGAAGAGAGAGACAGCAGTCTCTGAAATATAGTACTTTTCTCTCTACATTTTGGTGTTTTTATGGGCTCCTTTTATTAGATGGAATTCTGTTGTTACAGAACATTTTTACCAGTCTTTATATCATATATATATATATATATATATATATATATATATATATATATATATAACAGTATTTATAAGATATTTCTTTGTAAACTTATTCTGATATTTATACCAGTCTGCTTAATAAAGGAATAGAAGTCGAAAGGCCTCGCAGCCGCACTCCATTGTTTCACACATTTTTTCGTTCTATATTTTCGTGATTCAATTACACACACAACACACACACACACATATATATATATATGTATATATATATATATATATATATATATATATATATATCATATATATAATATATACACATAAATGAACGTAACGAAAAGAATATAACAAAATCATTCTTATATAAAATATGTCAACAAAGTAGCGAATCCCATTTGATAGGGACATCTGGTCTCATACCACAGTCTCTGAGTGGCTTTTAGGACCGTAGGATTACTCCTAATGACCGCCGAAGGCACCAGACAACCAACCCAGATATCCTACCCAACTCCTGAGCGCAAGTTCCCCTTCCCCGCTCCAAGAGGTATACCCCCCCCCCCCCCCCTCCCTCCATTCAAAGAGCGATCCCCTGATAGTGCACGGCGAGGGCACAGAGGCAGGCATACAGAGGCAGGGAAGGCCTCCTGAGGCTTCCTCACTTCTTCTTCTTCTTCTTCTTCTTCTTTTTAACTTCATTACGACCAGGGGACCTTTGTGTTCCTAAAACTGGACGTGATAGAAAGAATGACGCTGTCGCCTCTTTCTGATGGATGTGGTCGGGGCAGGTTATGGAGATCTCCGGACGCGAGTGGGGAAGAATAAAGCAACAATTAAATAAATGACATTTGGGAAAGGAAAAAAAAGAGACATTTAAAGGAAGAACAAAAATATAAAATGAGGAAGATAAGATCTTAGAGAGATGCAAGACGAAGATCAAAACATAAGAAACGAAAGAAAGAAGACCGGTATTAAACAAACAAGAAAGAAATAAAATTAGGTGTTTTAATCACAAAGGGTAATAAAAAACAAGTCTCTGCGAGTATATATATATATATAATTATAGATATAATATATCTATATATATCTATAGATATATATAGTATATATATTTGTGTGTATATATATACACATCATATATATATATATATATATATATATATATATATATATATATATATATATTATGCATGCGTGCGTGTCTGTGTTTTTCTATTTGCATAAGTACGCGTCATTTTTTATGATATGGGTAAAAAGGTATGTAGAAGTATGGTATTATCTACTGTGACAACTGACATCACATTTCCGCAATAAAGTTCATGAAACAGGGAGATACACTAGATAATAGACTGCATTCACAAGACTACAATTATATAATTAAACCTAATTCGATCATAATTATGGATTTTTGATGCTTTACTCAACATAAAACGATTTCCTTTCGCCTTAAAACACTGTCCTGCCTCTGGTGAGTGGTTTACGGGCTGCTCGATGAGCTAGTCTCGTGTTGACGCAAGTCAGCTTCAACTTACAAAACAATTACATCTGTCATGAAGTATGGTTACATTGCTACGACGTTTTTAAAAAGCATAAAGGCCAATACCCTCGTCATTTCTCGACTTCACTCCAAAGCCTAGGATCCAAAGGAAGGAGCCTAGTCCTGCTAAGGACGAAACATTTCTTCATTTGGATCTTAGGCTTTAGAGTAACACAGAAGTACAGACGTTAACAAAGCGTTTTTTAAAACTTATTTTGGAATGTATGTATGTATGCATGTATACATACATACATACATACATACACATACACACACACACACACACACACATATATATATATAATATATATATATATATATATATATATAGTATATTCCAAGGAAAGGCTTCTCATTATCGGGATTGGGGGGGGGGGGGGGGCGCCTCCGGAAGCGAAGAAGACAGCGGTACAAACAAATTTTATTCTTCAACTGCAAAGCCACAGATGAACATCACATACAGTTTTTATATGCCTGTGCGTGTAACCACACGCACACATACATACATACATAAATATGACGTTTAGTATCGAATTCACTAAACCTCGGAATGAACAGTGAAGAGGACTTCGTAAGTGATCAGCGATCCTTCCGCAGGACTACTCGAACTATCGAGTAGTTGGGACGCTACATCAGGTTCTTGATAGCCTAATGGCAGCGTCCCAGAAAAGTCGTTGTTCCCCAACTGTTAGTTGGTTCGAGTTCAGTTGATGACGGATCGCTTATCCCTTACAAATTCCCATTCAGTGTTTATTGCGAGGATGACTGGTTTTGATATTAAACGACATTTGTAGCTTACAGCTCGTGTGTACATGTATGTATGATGTAGTATGTATGTATGTATATATATATATATATATATATATATATATATATATATATATATATTCACGACCTCTTAGCTTGTACAAATGTCGCTTAATATCAAATTCAGTCTACCACGGAACACACAACGAATGGACGTTTGTAAGTGATGAGCGATTCATCATCAGGTGGGTTCGAACCACAGAGTAGATGGGTAACATAAATATATATATATATATATATATTATATATATATATATATATATATTATATTATATATATATATATAAGCAGATGTACCCGTCATCCGGACGTGTTATTGAAAGCACATTCACTTCTAAATGACCTGGAAGCACATCTTTCCCCAGCCACCGCTACTGCGTCACTGAC
This sequence comes from Macrobrachium nipponense, assembly GCF_015104395.2. NCBI lineage: Eukaryota > Metazoa > Arthropoda > Malacostraca > Decapoda > Palaemonidae > Macrobrachium > Macrobrachium nipponense. The sequence goes on from NC_087211.1 coordinate 37,335,709, forward strand.
CGGCTCAGCCAGGCAGGCACCACCGACTGACGACAGGCGCATACATGTTGCGACAGGTTGTTGGGGGAAAGATTTTCAACACGAGGTCCCCCTTAAACAGCATTTGATAAAACTCAGCCTATAGTTAAACTCTGGTATTGATGTTAAATGGGTTTGTAGTCATTTATGTTAACTCATGGTACCAAATTTGAATGCAGTAGGCCCATTTTTGACCTTTTGGGTCCTAGTTCTCAAGGAGGGGGGTTGCTGCCCCACCTGCCGATATCAGGGTTTGGGTATGTAGGCTACGACCCCCTTCTCCCCTGGTCGATAAGTCGAAAGGGTATACGCCTTTCGCCTCCTAATATTGTGGGAAACCCTTGGGCCCCCATTCCTAGGGGCGTTGGCCCCATTACTACTAGGGTGTCTTATGGCTTCCATATTGTGGGAAGCCTGTTTGTACCTATGGAAACACTTCTACAAAGATGTCGACTCCGAAAATTGTAAACAATGAGGGGGTCTGAAAATGAAGGGTTTGACCCCCTTAGAAACACCCCCCAAATTTCAGATTTTGACTAACCTTCCTTGGGGGTAAACATTTTGTAGCCTTACCTGTCAACTCCGAAAATTGTAAAAAATAGGGGGGGTAAGAAATAGGGGGGTTATGACCCCTAGAAATGGCTATCGATTTCGGATTTTGACTAAAACCTTTTTGAGGGGGAGGGGAGTCTATGGTAAAAATTTGGTAGCCCTAGTTTTCACTCCATAAGTTGTTAAAAAATTAGGGGTATAAAAAAGGGGGGTTATGCCCCTTTACAAACACTTCTCGAATTTCGGATTTTGAATAAAACCTTCCTTTGTGGGAGGGGAGACTATGGTAAAAATTTGGTAGCCTTAGCTGTCAAGTCCGAAAGTTGTAAAAAAAGGGGGGGTACTAAAAAGGGGGGGTTATGACCCCCTTACATACAGCTCTCGAATTTCGGATTTTGGCTAAAACTTTCCTAGGGGGAGGGTAGTCTATGGGAAAAATTTGGTAGCCATACTTGTCAACTCGAAAAGTTGTAAAATAAGAGCGGGTATGAAAAAAAGAGTGGGTAATGACCCCCTTAAAAATGACTCCCGAATTTCGGATTTTGACTAAAACCTTTCTGGGGTGGAGGAGAGTCTATGATAAAAGTTTGGTAGCCCTAGCTTTCAGAGTTTGGCGAGCATAACAAACAAACAAGAAACAAACAGACAGAAATTGAAGGTATATATATTATATATATATATATATATATATATATATATATATATATATATTGTATATATATATATATATATATATATATATATATATATATACTTTATATATATATATATATATATATATATATATATTATTATATATATTATATATATATATATATATATATATATATATATATATATATGATATATATATTATATATATGTATATATATATTATATATATATATATATATATATATATATAATATATATATATATCTATAAATCTTACCTCGTTTCCCAGGCCATGTAGACTCCAACAGCGACGAGGAGCCCTTTATATACATAGAACGCACCCAACCACTCGCTCGTGTGCGCGCTGCGGCATACTTCAACCTGATGAACAAAATTGTTTTAATATTTTATTCACGTTTTCTCGTTGTGACTTTATTCTCTCCCTCTCTCTCTCTCTCTCTCTCTCTCTCTCTCTCTCTCTCTCTCCCTTCCGCAGGGTTGAGATGCTGCTACCACAAAGGAAATAAACTTTCAGCTTCTGAAAATGAGATGTTGACGAATGGACTCAACTACATTAAAAACTATGAAGTATTTTGTATTCAACTTTCTTGTATCATTTCATGACATGGCGTCTTCATATATTCGAGTATTAATTTGTTGAATCATCCCTAATTCATATGTAAAAGACAGCATAAAAAATTTACTTCGCTAAAAGAACTCTGCGCTTGCAGCTCTTTTTTTTTCTTTTTTTTCTCAATATTTACAGAAGTTAGCTTAAAAAAAACCCAGAGTTTTTCATGTGTGCCTTCAAAGGATGGTAGTCCAATGGGAAAAAATAAATAAAAAACTTGTCCTTTTTAAATAAAAATACAACTGTAGCGCCTGATTCCAATCATATAATCAAGCACTGCGTAAATATGAAATCCACAGACATACACATCAATATGTATTATACAGACAGGCACACTGGCCACAAGGGTCACGGTGAGTTTTTCAACAACCTTATATTTCAAGGCAAAAAAGATCGACGAATCTTGTTCCACTTCAGCATCAGCGAGGATTAAAATTTATTTGGAATTATTTGTACTTGTCACAAAGCATCAATGCCATTCCATATGGTAATTATGCACATAAATGACGCACGTACTCTGGCGACTTCCGGACCTCACAATATCCCTTTTCCGATGTTAATAGGCACCAAATTTTCTGTCAAGAATTTTCAGTTACTTCCGCCGAGTAGGTCAAAATTTAAGTTTAATTAGTTCGTTGGTTATTTGCTCGCTCGCAACAACCGCATAAAACGTCATCAATCGATTTTTACGAAAATTAGGCTACGGGTGAACTTCATGACTGGTAACAAGACACTTTGGGGAGGAAGGGGAGGATGACTCAACATGGAGGAGGTTTGCGTTTTCAAGACACTCCTTTCCAATCCTATTTTTCATTAATGTAAACCTCCAAACAGACGCGCATATATATAGATATATATATATATATATATATATATATATATATATATATATATATATGTATATATATATATATTGTTATGAACACTATTGGATTCATCAGGTTCTTTGAAAAAAATATGAAAAAAAATTAATGAAAAATAAATCAGGACTGAAAATCTGGCACCAATTGAGACAGTCAAAGGAGGACGAAACAATACGAAACAGAGACCTTAAGACTAATTTATTATATATAAAATGTACAATTGTTTGAATTCAATACTTACATACGCATCAGTGGCAAAGCAAAAACCATTAAGCAAAAATAACCACATTTAATCTGAAAGTTTAAATCACATAAAGGCAAATATCAAAAAGGCAAATATCGAACAATCAGTATAACAATCTTTAACAAAATGAATGAGTCAGTAAATAAAAAAAATAAACATTCCATGCAAGCAGGGAAAAAAAATAATTTACCAAAAAGGATCTGTAAAATGCCATAACAATTAATACAGTAACCTTAATACGAGCAGTTAGCAAATAGTTAACAAGAAAACATACGGTTACAACTATAGAAACAAATTAATAATGGACCATATAAATCAAAAGCAGGGTTAACAAATTATGCCATAAATACATAGTTTCAATTTCATAATTACCTTAAGCATTAATATCAAAACACTGGGGAAAACCTAAGGCACTAAAGCCTTATGCATTAAATGCTACAGGACACTCAACACCCAGGAAAGCATGGCAACTTGCAGAGATAACACCCGAGGACCCACTATGAATACCTCCTGAAGAAATTCACCCAGCCGAAGCTGTACACACAACACAGACGAAGCTGCCCTTCAGGAGAGCACAGACGAAGCTGCACACAAAACGCAGACGAAACTGCCCTTCAGGAGAACACAGACGAAGCTGCAACTCTGAAGCCGTGGTCCTCAACATAACACAGACGAAGCTGCTAACCCAGACAAAACTGGCTCTGCTGAACATCTTGAGGCTCGTCCTTAACCCTGCAGGTCCTGAGTCGTAACCAAATAGCCATTACGGAATCCAACCGTGACTGCAAGGAACCCCCATGCTGCTTATAATAACCTTCTCAGGTCTCTGTATCTTACTGACTGAAGCAGTCAGACACGGGCTGTCGGACGTTACCTTACTTCCACCTCTTCTACCAATAAACACGAGGTGAAAAGACCCTCACGGGGAAACAACCCGAAAAAACAGTTTCGATCGTCCGAGACAAGAAAACAATTCAAGAGGTGCTTAATACCCTTACAATATATATATTTATCACACACACACACACACACACACACACACACACACACACATATATATATATATAATATATATATATATATACATATGTATATATTTATGTATGTGAAATATATTTATGTACATGTAAATGTATAATATATTATATATATATATCTATATATATATATATAAATATATATATATACATACATTACATGAATAACATTCTATTTTGTTCCCTTTATTTTGTTAGATCAAATCATCTGTGAAAACGAACTAACGAGCGAATGAACATAAAGAGAGAGAGAGAGAGAGAGAGAGAGAGAGAGAGAAGAGAGAGAGAGAGAGAGAGCATCCTCACTCGGCCATGATAATCCCTCACTTTAAATTGGACTTTTGAGGTCCCTTCATACGGAAGCAATTAAGGTAATTTCTCTCTCTTTTTTCTGATTTCAATTGTTTTCGTTGGTTTGGATGGAAGCTGGGGTAGAGGGGGGGGGGTATTGGGGTGGGTGTTGGGGGCGGGGTGCCGGCGGGGGAGATGTCGATGGGGTTCTGTTTTTCCACTGACATTCAGAAGCATTCGAAATGTGAACTGGAAATATTGATTTTAATGGGCGTTAATTAACAGTACATCTGTTTTGACGATGTTGCATTTCGACTTCAACCGCCTCACTGGAGAGGATTTCGTCAATTCCTCGTTTCGTATTTTTCTTCATCAATTTCTTACGTCTTGTTCAAATATACTTTTGACTGCAAAGGTTGTTTGATCAACAGGAGACACTTCGCGAAATTGCAATTCAAATTACTCCGCTAATTTGCTTTTGAAAGTGTGTCTGTCTCTACCTGTGCAATCTGCTGTGCAACTAGTTTCTAGCGCTGTCAGTCACAACACGAAACAATGTCGATTCATTATCTCAACGTTCGGAATGAATGGTGACTTACGTCATTACCGATCGGGATGGTATCGCCGGGATCACCCCACACTCCCACAACGTCCGCCGTGTCAACCCTTTTTAGAAGCGTATCAATGTTGGATCTTTCCTAGATAGTGACCCCCAAAGGGTTTTCGGAGGTCCTTATCTAAGGACTCTTATTTCTTGTGGGGGTGGAGATGGCGGCCGGGAGTGGGGGGGGGGGGGGGGGCGCAGAGGTCTTTATCTGTATGAGATTTACAGTCTTTTGTTTATGTTTTTAGGGTCATCCCAAAAGGGCTTGTACTAAACACTGTCTAGGAAAGATCCCAATGTTTTCATCAGCCCGTGCCTCTGCTATGATCAATATCTCGAGAACGGATGCACGGATCTTGATGAAATTTTTATTAAAATATTCAATAGGGAATTCCCTCCTGTTCAAATACTTTTGACAGATATCTATAGAGAAATGGAATGATGTCGACGGCGGAAAATCTTGCAATCTTCGCCGAGCGTCAAATTATATCAACGCCTGATCACAGCCAAGTTGTGATCGTTGGCTCGTTTATCTAATGTTTTGAAAATATATTTTTCTGTGAAATAAATTTTTGTTTGTTTGTCAATTCATTATTTGTTTTTCCTAAGATTTTGTTTGGGGGGGATTTTTTTTTATATGACACGTCAGTGTTTGTTTTTCTTAAGAAAATATATTTTTCTGTGAAAAAAAAAAACTTGCATTTGTCACTTCGTTAATTGAGTGTTTCTTAAGACGATATCTTTTTTGTGAAAAATTTGATTTCATTTGTCACTTCATTGTCTTTCTTAAGAAAATATATTTTTGTGAGGCTAACGTCACTTCATACAAAAAGAAATATGTATAATTATAAAAAGATACATATAAGAGCTGCAGACACTTGCAACAACAGATGTTAAGAGGATGTTGGAAGCAATAATTGTTCATAAATCTAAAAAAATTAAATCCTGATTGAAGAAACACCAGTTGTCTCACAATTTCACCTTTTACACTTACACTGCAGCCAAAAGAGCTTGAGAGCAGAAAGAAACACTTCATTAATTCAGTGGTTCAAAAGGTAAAATGTGTCTGTAGGTCTGAACCCTCTGTGGCTTAGTGGATATAGTACTGACCGGGTATACCTCAGGCCAGAGGTTAAAATACCCAGGGGAAGATGTTAGTCTTAGTATCTATTTCTAGGTGACGTTACTTTTATGTAACGTAATACGGTGCTTCATTATAACTTCTCAAACAGAAAAAGTAAAAATATTTGTACCTTTGTATATGAATTCATTTGAAATAGATATCGTCTGTATTAAATAATGACAATACAATATTAATGACGCAATCAATTTTAAGAACAACACGTACATCACTTTATTAATCAAACAAACCAAGAATGAAATCACTCACTATCGAGAACTGGCAGAGTTACTTGCAAAGTCAAATGAAATCAAGAACTATGCTATATAACTATAACCTATTTCTTATCGACTTTAAACAGAAGAGATATTTCTAATAGTAATGATTGTCATGAGAGATTTTTCACTATCTACTGAAAACTAGAAATTTGGCAGGCACTTGCACATAATCTATATGACTTCTCACGGTAAAGCGTTATCTAAAAGAAATCTCAATGATCGCAAAATTTTGTGTTAAGATGTGAAACAAATGGTGCTAGCGATGCCTTCTGTGATAAGGCACGAGGCCCCTGGAGAAGTTTCGCGAGATTTTCAAGAATCTGTTCTCTGTCCACGCGTATTGCAATCTTGGGAGATTTTTGAGTTTGTAGACCACAGGGAATAATCTTTTCATTCGCAACAATGGACACACGTACACACAGACTAATTTCCTTTCTCTCTCTCTCTCTCTCTCTCTCTCTCTCTCTCTCTCGCCTGATGAGCAGCCATACATCAGTGATAAAGAAACAGCAAAGCTAACCACCCATTTACCTGTGGCTGATAGACCACGCCCCTCTCCTCCATCGATCTCTCGAGCGTCAGGTTGTGGAGGTGTCGAGTCATGGGGTCGACTCCTACCCAGGCGCTGACGATCATCACGTCGACGGCCAGCAGCACCATGATCAGGGTTATCAGCTGCTTGTCCTTCAGCAGCTGTTCACAGGCAACAGGAAGGAAGAGACGCAAGAATTGAAATCTGCTTATCATTTGAATCCAGGTGAAAAATAGTCACTGGAAGAAGTCACAGGTCAATAAGTCATAGGAAAAAAGTCGAAGGTCAGTAAGTCACAGAAAAATAATCGCACGTCAATAAGTCACAGGTCAATAAGTCACAGGAAAAAAAAGTCACAGGTCAATAAGTCACAGGGAAAAGTCATAGGAAAAAAGTCGCAGGTTAGTAAGTCACAGGAAAAAAATCACTGGTTGGTCAATAAGTCACAGAAAAAAAGCCACAAGAAAAAAGTCACAGGTCAATAAATCGCAGGAAAAAAGTCACAGGTCAATAAGTCACAGAAAAAAGTCCCAGGTCAATAAGTCACAGGTCAATAAGTCACAGAAAAAAGTCACAGGTCAATAAGTCATAGGAAAAAAGGTCACAGGTCAATGTCAAAGGAAAAAAGTCACAGGTCAATAAGTTGCATAAAAAAATGCCATAGGAAAAAGTCAATGGTCAGTAAGTCACAGAAAAATGTCACAGGAAAAAAGTCACAAATCAATAAGTCACAAATCAATAAATCACAGGAAATAAGTCGCAGGTAAATGAGTCACATGTCAATAAGTCACAGAAAAAACTCACGGGTCAATAAGTCACAGGAAATAAGTCATAGGAAAAAAAGTCACAGGTCAGTGAGTCCCAGAAAAAAGTCATATGATAAAAATCACGGGTCAATAAGTCATAGAAAAAAGTCACAGGTCAATAAGTCAAAGGAAAAAAGTCACAGGTCAATAAGTCAAAGGAAAAAAGTCACAGGTCAATAAGTTACAGAAAAAAGTCACAGGTTAATAAGTCAAAGGAAAAAAGTCACAGAAAAAAGTCACAGGAAAATTTTCATAGGAAAAAAGTCACAGGTCAGTGAGTCCCAGAAAAAAGTAACAGGAAAAAATCACAGATCAATAAGTCACAGGAAAAAAGTCACAGGTTAATAAGTCAAAGGAAAAAAGTCACAGGTTAATAAGTCAAAGGAAAAAAGTCACAGGAAAAAATAACAGATCAATAAGTCACATGAAAAAAGTCACAGGTCAATAAGTCACAGGAAAAAATTCATAGGAAAAACTCATAGGTCTGTATGTCACAGAAAAAATCTCACAGGAAAAAATCACGGATCAATAAGTCACACAAATAAAAGTCACATTAATCTTTCCTAGACAGTAACTCCAAGGGTTTTAACCGGTATGTATCCACCTTTGCGGCGTGTTTAGTAGAAGCCCGATCGGGCTGACTGTAAAAACATAAACAAAAGACTGCAAATACCTTAACGATAACGAACTTCAAGAAATATTGTGAATTTTTCCCTGTGACTTATTACCGGCCCCCAATCATTTTGGGTAATGGTGACAACTAAAATTCTTACTACTGCTGCTCTCTCTGAGGAGCAGTTCAATGCGATAAAAATTACTCTAGAGTATTAGAAACGGGTTTTGTAATACTGACCTCTGAGGGTGATAAAATGGAGAGACATGAATTAAAAGTAATTTCTTTGAGTTTCAGTGCAAACAAACAAAGATTAAGATGCTGCCTTTTACAATAAATTTTTTTATGTTATATCGACAGTTTTGAAATAATAAGAATACTAGTTTCATAAATGGAGTTATAGAAATATGGAAATCTCAATTAGAAAGAGACAACAACTTTTTGTCATAAAAAACCTTATGACATTAAAGTTTTGGCGAACATACTTACGGGCATAATAGTACACTTAAACACATAATACAGTTTAAACGTTTAAATAAATATCTCTCCGTAATAAAAACTGAATACAATAAATGCTGGAAATAATGATATAGCTTTCACCTAAACAAACTATTTTTCTAGGTTTATAAGTTTGAATTTGCACAGTCAACACCTTAAACATAACAAATATAAAAGAGCGCAAGCTTAGATCTAACTCTGTAGTGAAAGATAAACTCCGACTTAACCTATACAACAGAATGCAATCTAGGAAACAGAAATTGCAACAGAGCGAAGCTTCCTTGGTGAGAACCATAACGGAGCGCACCTCTGGAGGTAACGTTTGTAACAGAATGAAATCTTCGAAATATCAACTGCAAAAAACGAGCAAAAGATACAAACCTTGCAAATATAAACTGGAAAAGTTGTCAAAACGTTTAAAAAAAACTGCAAGTGAACTCAACATTAAAAAGATAACTGCAAAAGCACTAAGCCTTTGATATACCGTATGGGAAGCAGATCTCTGGAAATAACACATGCAAAAGGAAAGCCACCTTGGGTATGACAAACTCAAAGGCCAAAGCTTACTTAATAAAAAATGCCCAACAAATTCGTCCTCCAATGGAACTCTTCTTGGAGCGTTATTTCCTTAAAAACCGCTCCGAGAAGAAGTACACTGGAGGACGAAACTGTCGGGCATATGTTTAGAAAAACTGTTAATTTTTCCCATTGGAATACAACTATATATATATATATATATATATATATACATATATATATATATATATATATATATATATAAATATATATATATATATATATATATATATACTTATATATATATATATATACATAATGTATATGATATATATATATATATATATATATATATATATATAATATATATATATATATATATAAATTAGGTGTATCTATTCCAGCTCCAGGAATACCATCTGAATCCAACCAGATGCATATAAGTATGAGCAAGAAACAGACTTTTAGTTTTCTCCGTAGCCAGATGGTTAATATTACCTCATTCTGATACCGGGACACGAGTTCGAACTCGGCCGTTTGTCAGAATCTCTTTGATTATTTCCTAATTTAGATTACGCTTTGTGGTGGCGAACGTTTTCCCAAGTGCGAAGAAATCGAGTAATTAGAAGGGGCATTGTGGTTATTACAAATGACATCCTTATCTGATAAAAAGTGATCACTGGATTCTAATATATATATTATATATATATATATATAATATATATATAGATATATATATATATATATATCCCCACTTATAGAAACATTTTAATTCCCCCCACCCCCGTTATGATGACAGCCCAAACATCATTTCTTTCCATCCTCTTGTCTATCAAGAATGATTTCACTCTCTCTCTCTCTCTCTCTCTCTCTCTCTCTCTCTCTCTCTCTCTCACCCCAAAATGAACAATTGCGCCTGACATCACTCCCCATCTTTTTAATTCGAACAAAAGCTTGATAGCATTGCGGTCTATTGCTTTCGTTTGGCCGTCTCCTCTTCTCACGAGACCTGAATTGGACGTGAATGAAATTCCACCAACGCAAGGCTTCCCGTTTTTCAATCTATTAATAGGGGTTATGGTCAAGGCTTCAGTTTTTTTTACTTTCTTACTTTTTCTTCTTTTGGGGGACGGAATTTAATTTGGCATCCGCAGAGTGCTCGTGGTAATTGTAGCCAATGCAGATATAAAACACAGAGATACAGAGACACTTTTATACACATAACATCCGTTACTTTATTTTCGAAAACATAACATACCATGTTTTAAACTAATGACTCATTGTATATATACACACACACACATATATATATAATATATATATATATATATATATATATATATATATATATATATATATATAGTATGAGATATATGATATATATATATTAATATATATATATATATATATATATGAACACACACACACACACACATATATATACATATATATATATATATATATATATATATATATATATATATATATATATATATATATATATATATATATATATATATATATATATATATAGTATATATCATGATATGTTATGCTTCCTAATATGGAGTAACAAATAAGCCATTAATACTGAAATCAAAATGTTTACAATTACTTATATCCAAAGGAAATTATACATGACAGGGCACCCACTCTTACCGGGATTAGATACTTCGCTTTATCTAGGCTTGAACATGGATGACAGCGACAAAGTATTCAGCCTTCATGTTTGTGAAAGTTCTGCGCTTTGGATCAGAACCAAAGTTTACCAGGCAATTTCAACAGCCAATCACAGAGCGCCCACAATATCAGGTGCTTGTGATCACCTAGCCCCGGTCACGACTGGGCCTATTATTATAACCACATTTCCATATGCTTGCTCCATCATAAATGGATTAAATCTCCTGGTACCTAACTAGTGTGTTCAGAGTATAGTTAACACTAATCTGGTGACCCATTGGAGCAACTAGGTAGACAGCATGATTCGCAGCCATGCCTTACTTCACAACATTCCAGCCACTAACAGATTAATTTGCTTAATTTCTCTTGAAAGCCCTTAGGTGTCCTTCGATTAGTAGACAAATTATGGTACTCGCACCAAACCCCTAGTCACCAACAGACTAAATATGGCCATGGCTTCTGAAATAAAGCCACTAAAGGCCTAATACAGTGCTGAAATTCTAGCTAGCCATGTCTCAAGTGTTAAAATGATTGCCTCTATAGCACGGTGAATAAAACTTAGAAACAATCTTAGGACATCACTATATGAAATACACCAACATCTGAACCATCTCTCTGGTTCTGGAGAATGAAGAAACATCCACTGAAATGTCTCAAGTTCTAAAAAAAAAAAATTATTAAATAAAAGAGGTGGGCTATGTCGTCCAGATGACCTCCAGAGTTACTCTTCCCCTGCAGTGTGCAGTGGCTGAACACTCAAGGGCAGAGAAATGATTATGTAGCACTCCACTAATTCCTGACTACAGAGTTAGTTCTCTAGGGCGCTGCCTGCCCATACCAGGCGAGCCCTTCATCAGTGTATCTGTTTGTTTTATTATATATATCTATCTACTTAGAAAATTAGTTCTCAGTTAAGAAATAGCCCATCATAAAACTAAAAACAAGATTCGAATGAACTTGAACGCCAAAATAAATAGATCGAAAATATTAATTATTATTATCATTAATTCAGTAGATGAAACCTATTCACAGGGAACAAGCACACAGGGGCCATTGACTTGAAATTCAAGCTTCAAAGGAATGTTGGTTTCAACCGCCCGCCCCAGACCCCACACCGCAGCAGTAACTGATATGATATAAAACTAGTGATTTTTCATTGCCCTGGGCGATACGAGAATCCTGTGACATCTGAGTGCTATACTGCGACACTAACCACGGACCATCTGAGTGGTACTCACAACACTAATCGCTATATCAGCATCAGCGGACCATCTGAGTGGCACTCGCGACACTAACCACTATACCAGCGGACCATCTGAGTGGCACTCGCGACACTCACTAATATACCAGCTAAAGAATTAAACGGAAGTTCAAGAGGTTTCTTTTGGTCGAGCAGTCCCGAGGTCCACATTAGGCCTCTTATTTCCTTTAGATCATTACCTTAGTACATTACGGCCGCTTTGAGGGAAGGGCCGTGTGGCATAAGGTCACCTTGATATAAACAAGCTACCATGCGAATTCGAAATTCATCAATCCACTGCAAATTAAGGTGAGCAGTAAAGAGAGAGAGAGAGAGAGAGAGAGAGAGAGAGAGAGAGAGAGAGAGAGAGAGAGTATAAACGGCAGTGTGTTTACGCCAGATTGGAAGAAAAAATTATTTGTCCTTGATCAGTTAGCGTCCCGTAAATACAACGATTATCAAAAAATGATTCAATTATACACCTTTTCTATTTCTTTCAAATACTTTTTTTTTCTTTGCATTTTCACTTTCATTTTTCCCTCTAAAATATATTTTTCGCTTGATTCATTTCTTTCGAGCGCGATGGGATTTTTGCTCATTTCAAGGGAGAAATATTTTTTGTGTATAATTTTTCCTTAAACACCCATGATTTTTGGATTTAATTTAATAACACATTTGATCGTATTTTTTTTTTAAATTAAATTTTATCTTTCTCATGAAGAAAATAATTTTTTTTCAAAACTATGAATGGAAAAATTGACTTTATTAAGCTTTTTGCTTATTCGGGGAGTAAGCCTACAAAATACTTTGTTGTTGTTGTTGTTGTTCTTGGTGGGGGGGGGGGGGGGGGGGGGCCCAGGGGGGGGGGGGGGGGGGGGGGGGGGGCGGACAGCCTAAAAAGGTCTGAAAAAGGTGTTTCGTGTTAAGTTAAAGATACAGGAATGTTAGGATAGGATATGTATCATTTATTTATTAAGAATGAAAATGTAAAAAATAAATAATGTCCATGTTAAACAGTACAGAAAAATTATTTATAATAAAATATGGCGTATTTATTTTAATCTTCGTTGGTGAAACAAAGTTATATTTGACCATAGATTTTAGCACGCCCCTGAGAAAGCTGGAGGTCGGATCACGCCTTGTTTATTGTACTATTATGAAGAGGTAAATGAGAATGGAATGGATGGATACGACCGTAGGAGACTATATATCCGTGATAGTGAGAGAGCAATAAAGGAGAAACATGAATTAATATTCGACTAATAGTGATAAAGGACCCGAGATGAAGCAGTTGCCAAATGAATCAGCTGACAGTGAGGTGAAGCTTTAACTGATGGTGAGGAATGAATCAAACTGGAGGTGAACCGTATATATAATTGGTGGTGGGCTAAATATCAAAGTCATAATAACATGAAACTTTAACTCATAATTAAATTAATACTAAACACACGATGGTGAACTGAAGTTTTAACTGAAACTTATGAATCATATCATTTGTTCGATTTATTTTAAAAAATGAAGCAGCAAAAAAAAAAAAAGAAACATGATAAAATGGTCATATGTGTTCATACTCTCTCTTTGACTGTGCAATCCCGTTCAGTATAAAGAAAAATGGCGAAATGAAATCTTGCAAAAATGAAAAAAATTAAACCACTCATTTCCAATAAAAGGGCTTTGCATATGCAAAATAAACAAATGCCTATTCAGTACTAGATAAAAAAGCATCGAACAAGAGGACCAAACAGTCACAATCAAATACCATTATTGAACTCAGAGGAGAGAGAGAGAGAGAGAGAGAGAGAGAGAGAGAGAGAGAGAGAGAGAGAGAGAGAGAGTTCCATATGGAAATGGCCTCCGGGTGAACTGTCCGGATCTGTGTGTCTATTTGGGCAGCGACTCCCACCGATATCTCTCGACCAAACAGCAATGCATTCATCGATATCCGGAGGTCGCGCAACAATGTGGGTCCGGTGCATTGTCCCGCCGAGGTTAACGATGTATTCTTGGTCCCCCTCATCAAGGACTTGGTCAATGCACGGCCGGCGACCTCCACGGATCATCTCGCAAATGCACTTTCTATTATGGGTGTTGGGGAGAGGAGGGGGGGTGGTCAAAAGAGGGAGTAGGTGAGAGGGGGGTGGGGGATGACCGAGAGAGGCTGGGGACGGTGTGTTCCAGAAGAAATGTACCTGGTCGCTTTGAGGGAAAAAGGTGCAGTGCCATAGCGAATGGTCAGTAGACGAACAGGTAAAACAAGATAAGTGACAGAGGGGATGATGATAAACAGGGTGGGAAAGGTGAAACGTGATGACGGAGAGAGCCGGGAAAAGGGGAAACATAAGAGAAATTGGGTGAGAAGGAAACGCAAACGTCAAGGGCAAAGAGGGAAATCATATTAAGTAGGGTGGGCAGGAGAAACGAAATAAAGGTGCGGCGAAAGAAAGGGATGATAAAGCTGAAAAAGACACGAGAGAGAGAGAGAGAGAGAGAGAGAGAGAGAGAGAGAGAGAGAGATATTTCCATCAAGGGACCTCATACCGCGAAACACCGTGGCAGTTATAGACTAATTAAACTTCCTAGATTAAAACTCAGTTTTCACAAAAGTGTTCATATAATTAATACTTTAGTGTACATGCCCATACTAATCAACATTCAGGTGTAATATGAGTCAAAATTCCAATATTCTTGGCAAAATACCTACTATATATTCAGAAAAATGTCCTTAATGAAGGATACAGTGGGAGGATTTTAAACTGGGTGCATAAGTGAAAAAATGACTACTTTATTGAAAGTACAGGAATGAACGAGATGGGAAGAACAATAGAAAAGGGTAGAATGAGAACGACAACGATTAAAGATGTAAGATGGTACTGAGAATAGCAAGAAAGGAAAGAGAATGAGGTGGTAAAAGTAAGTTATTATGACGAGTGAGAAACTAACGTTTATAAAATTCGGCGCAACAGAGTTTTCTGTACAACGTATAATGCTGTATAAAACCATCAACTATAACCGTCACTGGCAGCTCTCCGGAGAGCGCTGCCAGATGCGCGATTCATGGCTAACTTCAATCTTAAATAAAATGAAAGATACTGAGGCTACAGGGCTGCAATTTGGTATGTTTGAAGATTGGAGGGTGAATGACAAACATACCAATGTGCAGCTCTCTAGCCTCAGTGGGGATTTAGATCTGAGGGCGGACGGACGGACAGACAAAGCAGTTCCAATAATTTTCTTTTACAGGAAATAACAAATGCAGCGTTCAGTGTCACTTCCTTTCGTTCTCTCTTATTTTCATTGTCGGCGAATATCGTTTACATAAAGCAAGTATAACAAAGGTTAAGTATTTTCTAATTCAGCGCATCAAAAAGAACGAAATCATCGAGATGTTTTCTGTCCAGACTTGCGTGACAAGGTTACAGTGAAATTTCTTAGATGACAAACAAATGGGGGGACTTCTAAGAACAAAGCACACTGCTCAACAGAATAATGTATCAAACTAAAAAGTGCTTTGGATATCCCGAAGGCCGGAAATCATTCATCAAAGATTTGGCGAGTGTGACGCAATACAATGAAAGCGGCAGCGCCCTCCTGGATCTGTAATATTAACTGATATAACGAGTAAATATAATATCAGTTAATATTACTGTTATTTTTAATAACAACAATAAAAACTATCATCATCATTCAAATTGTACACCCATGGGAAATCTTGAAAGAATATTCTAAAAAGAAAAACTGTGAAAAAAGAGGAAGAAAGAGAACTATTGCAAAAATGAAAATAATGAACGAATTACATCAGCGGAACCATGAAAGCGTTCACAAGTTGGAAACAGTTGCGAAACAAAGAGATGAAATCAGGAACGAGGATTAATGGGAATATTCAGAAATTGTTAAAACTTCAATTACTTTTTTTTTCTTTTTCATTCTGATTTCAATTGGCACTACGACAATCCCTTACTTTTATTTTGCAAATATGACCTTTTCGTGAAGTATCGCAATTAATTAGACAACTGTACTAGAATATATTCACCATTGAAGACAAGAAAACGATCGAGACACCTGGCTGATGCCAAGTCCCATTAGCGGTTCCGATTGATTGAGTCACAAAGTCTTTCCTTGAAGGATGCAATAACGGTGAAGTTTTTCGGAATTTTTCTGCTGTCTGTCAGAGTGTGAAAATACCCGTGGAATTACGGCGCCGTTCTTCTCCATAGTTGCTGAGGTCTCGCATCGTCTCCTCTTAAGGCCCCCGTACACTGAACGATTATCTGACCGACTGTCTGTATCGTTCGCAAAAACACTGTGTATGGGCTTGTCTGAATGCAAAAGTGGGCGGAGCTTCGTGTCTGAACGATCTCGGCGTGAATCTGTCATGACCAGGTTGCTGGCTTGCGACTTGAGTCTGTCATACACAGGTCGTTCAATGTATGGGTTTGTGCGCCGATATAACGCTATCTCTTTTAGAGGTGATGCCATGTCTTCTCGAGACAAAATCTTTGTTCGGATTGAAATCGGTGCGGAGATCGTTCATACTGTATGAATAGTGTGTGTGTGGGTCGATAACGACAATCGTTCAGACAGTCGTTCAGATAATCGTTCAGTGTATGGGGGCCTTAACGTACTTGCCTAGGAGATTTGCCTGTATGGCGTGTCCAAATGACCAACATCCAAGTGTAAAGGGTGTTTTACACTGAGATATTGGGCGATTCGACACGTAATACAGGCAGTTCTCTCAGACAAGACCGTTAATGTAAAGGTCCCTTCAGTTTAAGCTCTTGCTCATACATTCACTGGGTGAGCCAAGTTTCCAATTAACTTGGGACACTTCAGCAGCGGCGGACATATTACAATCTAGGTCTCTGGATTTTTCCTAGATAGTGACCCCCAAGGGGTTTCGGTGTCGTTATCTAGGTTTATGTTTAAGCGGTAATCCCCAACGAGCTTGTACTAAACACTCCGCAAAGGTGGATATCGGATTAAAAAAGTCGAGGGGTCACTATAGAAAGATCCGGCTTTTTTTTATTTTAGGTGAATTTCCTTATAATGTAAATACAACCATAACTATTATAGTTGTGGTTCCTCGTTGGACGCGTGGGTTACGTGCTCGCCTACTAATTTGGTAGTACGAGTTCGCAATTCGCTTCCCCACTCTGCCAACGCGGAATCAGAGGAATTTTGTTTCTTGTGATTAGAAATACATTTCTCGATATAATAAGGTTCGGGTCCCACAATAAGCTGTGGGTCCCGTTGCTAAGTAACCAATTGGTTCCTAGCCACGGAGAAATATCAAATCCTTCGGGCCATCCCTAGGAGAGCTATTAATTAGCTCAGTGGTCTAGTAAAACTAAGATACATTTAATATATTTAATTGTAGTTGTGGACTATATCTATCGCTTCCTTATCTCCAGTACGTCCCTTTAAATATTCATTCCCTCTACAATCATTATTCCCCCCATTTTTCAGTGACATCTTTCAGATCCCTTTTGCTGAAGTAAATTGAACTGAATATAGAATTTAGGCCAAAGGCCAAGCACTGAGACCAATGAGGTCATTCAGCGCTGAAACGGAAATTGACAGTAAAAGTCTGAAAGGTGTAAAAGGAGGAAAATCTCTCGGTTGCATAATAAATCAGTTGTTAGGAGAGTGTGGAAAGTAAGGTGGAAGAAAGACAATACGAGAGGAGGTACAGTAAAATGAACGAAAGAGGTTGCATCTAGGGGCCGAAGACACGACTTACGGTACTAACCCCCCTACGGGAAGATCCCTTTTGTCAGGATGATCTAACGACAACGATCGCACAGTTCATAGTGACCTTTATGTAAAACTCATCAGTTCTTTGAAGGTGGCTGCCTGTCTGGCTCAATCTTGTTTCTTGTCGCACATACATACCTGAACTGAATTTCGGCCAAAACTTGAATAGTCATCATATGTTATTCAGACGCAACGCGAAATTTCATCGATGGCAGCTTCCCCATAAATGGTAATTGTATGTGGGGTAATTTTCATATCTAGAAGATCTATACAGACTATATTCATTCTCTCTTTGTTCTCATATCTGAAAACGCTCTTTGCACATTAATTGTCTGCCTTTTGAATGACCAAAGCTTTCTTTGCATAGCTGCAACCTGCATCCACTTCGTACCCTCAGGCGTTTCCTCGTTTCTGTAGAGTGAAATCGACCTTATTGCTAATCTTGTAATGTCAGTTTGGATATTAAGCCTAATTTTACTATGTTTTTCCTCTGTATGTTCAGTTATGCCTTAGTAATGGGTCGTGCTAGACCGAAAATTCTCGGCTATCTCGCTTTTCAATTTTCCTTCGTGGCAAAAACTTTTATTTATACATAGCATCACGTTTTTATATACTTCGTTTATATATATATATATATATATATATAATATATATATATATATATATATATATATATAAACAAACAAACGTGAAGTTGATGTTCCGTAGACAAATAATATGTTCCAAATCAAAACAATGTGATGCAAATTATATATATATATATATTATATAATATATATATATATATATATATATATATATATATATATATATATATAAAAGATAACCGTAATTTGCGATATAACTTAGGATACCAATCTCGTTTATTATATATATGCACACGCAAAATCAACACTTTCAAGAAAAAAAAAAAAATGAATACATCATTCTCGTGTTCTACTTCTTAAATGTGGAATTTCCTATGCATGCAATAACTCCGCTTAAACGCTTCTACGTCTTTGTCGAAGTATTCTGGCCGTCTGCAGTTCATAAATTCAACGAGATTTAGCGTCGCCTCCGAGAAGAAGAAGCTGGGGCACACAGCACAAGACGACGAGAGGAGGAAATTGCAAAGCAAGCACAAGCGGAACTCCCTTTGAAGGTTGCTCAGCCTCGAGATTGCGCTTCGAGATCGCCTTTTGTTTAGGCCAGCAAGCCCAGGTTGCCGTCTGTCGTCGCTCGGCTCGACGACGCTCTTCATTTGCTCGGATCGGGAGTCTTTTTCTCCCGAGGAAATGAGGCTGCCGGGAATGCTAAGGTGCAGCGTTATTTGGGACACTGGCTTCCTCCTCCTTTTGCTGGAGGAGGGTTTTCGGAGAAGCCTTCAAGATCAAGTCAGCTTTTAAAACTATTCGTTTTATTCGGGAGTTTCAGTTGCTAAGGAATTTTAGGAATGGATGAACGAATTAATTTTCCGTCCTTTTTTAAATATAAAAAAATAACTGAAACCTCAAATAATTGAAATAACTATCATGAACAGTAAACAATAAACAAAGCGGGCTACAAACACGAGGCTACTTAGTTCAAAGCCAGATTTATGTAATACATATAACACCGTTATATATTATATTACAAAACAAGCGGGACGCTGCCACCAAAGGCATAAAATATGAGAACAAAGGAAAAATGAGTGAGTGTAATGAGGAAAAAACGAATATTTTCCTCCCAAACGCGTAGACGAACAAGCGTGTTCTAGTGGCCCTTTCTGAGTGTTCATTATCCGTGTGGTAATGATGCACTCCGGCCTTGTCTCTAACGATGGCCCTCCCCCCCCCCCCCACCCCCCCCCCCCCCCCCCCCCCCCCCCCCCCCCCCCCCCCCCCCCCACCCCCCCCCCTGTCTCTGTCGCCTTTGATGTGGACCTAAAATAAATGGAGACCAGAAATTAGTCACGCGTCATTTCGTCGGGAATATTGCCTGGAAGGAAGTTTTGTCAGATTGTGCTTAAAAAAAGTTGCAGACGGAAGTTAAAAAAAATGACCCATCATATGCCAGTTTCGTATAATATAATATTATGCCTAATTTCACAAATTTTCGTGGGTTTGCTTGTGTGCAAGTAACCAAGGAAGTAATGATCAAAGGAAGGGAATCAGAGAGACGGAAAGAAACAAAGCGGAAAGCAGAACCACAAAGGAGGGGGCAGGAGTGGTTTCCCCCTCCACTTTATGTCCCTCAGCTGGACGAGCTATGAATATGGATGTCGTCCCATTCGAGAAGTGGCGGGGAAACGAGCGAGAGAAGAAGTTTCTGAGGCTGACTGACGCCCGGTCACTGTCCACGTCCTCTTTGGAAGCATAGCGGAGATCTCTCAGAGATTAAGGCTGCCTTTAGGACCAGTTGTATTGAATTGACTGCCTTTGGAATGAACAACGTAGACGGTAATGTCTTTAGAAGGAATTGTCTTGGACTAACCGCACTGCCAACACGCGCTTTAGGGGTAACTGCACTGAAGATATTGTATACACGATACTGTGTCTATAAGCTTTTACATTCAAGGTACTGTGGTTATGAGGAATCTGTGTTTAGAAGCAATGATGACATTGCCGGTGAACTGCCATCCAGAATAACTGCATCGTAGATACTTTTAATACAATTCGTCCCTAGTTTGACAAAATGGCATAAGCCATTTTTTCCTCGCTCTGAGAAAATGGCCTTCAGAGATGTTATTCAGAGCTTATAAAAGTAGCTCGTCTTTTGAGGAAATTTGGTTGGAAAATGCGACAACGCAGAGAGCTGAAACTTCGACATGCTACAGAGTATAAAAAACTGAGACACTGGCTGGAAAACTCAAAACTTGAAAACAAAATGGGATACGCCAGTTTGCCAAAAGAGGGACGAATTATGTCAAGCCTTTCGTTTGCCATCGATGTATTTAATCAGCGTCTGACATAGCAGACAATTTCCTTTCAATATCAACTGCAGTTGCTTGCGACAGTCGATGTGACTCTAAAGTCATGAATGTTTTGGCCGTTCACAGTAATTTTTTTTATCTGCACTTTGAGGTTTCTGGAATTGAAGACTATAAACAAGATTTCTTAATCTTATTTGTTGTGATTTTTTTTGTATTATAATTCTCTTTTCTTTGAAAAAACCTAGGCTGGCTTGATTAGAAGTTCTGTAACAAGGCAATCAAAAGGAGAGTCTATGTTTGGACATTAGGTAAGCGAAAGCTTCATGAATCTACATTGTTTTTATTAACTTTAACCCTTAAACGCCGACTGGACGTATTTACGTCGACATTTTTTGTGTCTCGGGTGCCGACTGGACGTATTTTACGTCGACATACAAAAGTTTTTTTAAAAATTCGCGGAAAAATACTTTTAGGCCTACCAGCCGAAAAAACTCTTGAATCACGCGCCTTGGGGGATGCTGGGAGTTCACGGATCAAGGTGTTGTTTTGTTTACAATCGTTACGCAGGCGCGCAAGCGCGAATTTCTTTCTTGCCGCACTAAAAAAGTATCTGTGACACATCTCTGAAATTATTTCGTCACTTTGACATAATTTTGTACCATTTTAAATTAGCCGTTACATAGATATATATATGAAAATGTGCGCATTTGTATGTAGAATACAACAAAAAAATACTCATGATTGTAGCTTTTATCAGTTTTAAGATATTTTCATATAAACAACGATAAGTGCCAAAATTTCAACCTTTGGTCAACTTTGACTCTACCGAAATGGTCGAAAAAACGCAATTGTAAGCTAAAACTCTTGATATTTTTAGTAATATTCAAGTCAATTTATCTAATTTTGCAACTAATTGGAAGTGTCTAGCACAATATTTCGAGTTTATGGTGAATTTATGAAAAACTTTTTCTTTCCTACGTCCGCGCGGTAACTCTTCCGAAAATAATCATACTGCGATTGTGGTAATGTTTGCACCATTTTAAATTAGCCGTTACATAAGAAAGTTTTATATATGAAAATGTGCGCAATTTCATGCACAATACAACTACAAAAAAACAACCCATGGTTGTAGCTTTTATCAATTTTTGAAATATTTTCATATAAAAAATGAATAAGTGACAAATTTTCAACCTTCGTCAATTTTGACTCTACCGAAATGGTCGAAAACGCAATTGTAAGCTAAACGCCTATATTCTAGTAATATTCAAGCATTTACCTTCATTTTGCAACAAATTGGAAGTCTCTAGCACAATATTCGATTTATGGTGAATTTATGAAAAAATAACATTTCTTTACGTCCGCGCGGTAACTCTTCCGAAAAAATCATACGTGCGATTGTGGTAATGTTTGCACCATTTAAAATTAGCCGTTACATAACGTTTTTATATATGAAAATGCGCAATTTCATGTATAATACAACAATAAATAGTTGAAGGTTGTAGCTATTCTTCATTTTCGAAATATTTGCATATAAAATCACGATAAATAGAAAAAAAAACCACGTTCGGTCAAATTTGACTCTACCGAAATGGTCGAAAAAAAACGCAATTGTAAGATAAAACTCTTACAGTCTTAGTAATATTCAGTCATTTATCTTCATCGTGAAACAAATTCGAAGTCTCTAGCACAATATTTAAATTTATGGTGAATTTTTAAAAAAACTTTCCTTCCCTCCGCGCGCGGATTCTCCGCCACAAATCTCCGAAATGCGTAAGTCCCATTCTCGGAATATTTGCTCCGTTTCATATTAGGCATTTCATAGAGTTTTATATATGAAAATGTGGCGCAATTTCATGTAGAATAAAACGAAAAATATTTGAAAGTTGTAGCTTTTCTTATTTCCGAAAATAATTGCATATATATATCTATACAAAAAATTCGACATTCGGTCAACTTAGCTCGTCAGATATGGCCGAAAACTGCATTTGTAAGCTGTATTCTTACAGTATAGTATATTCAATCATTTGTCTTCATTCTGAAACATATTGGAAGTCTCTAGGACAATATTTAGATGAGGTGAATTTTTGAAAAAAATATGTGTTTACGTAAGCGCGTTACGAATTCATGCATTATTTTGTGATAATATTTTCTCTGTGTTGCTTTTATCGTTTACAATGTGTTATATATCAAAATGATCGCAATTTAGTGCCACATTACAACGAAAAAAAAAGTAACTTGTTACCTTCAACCGTTTTGCGCACAGCGCGATTTGAATACAATTATATATGAAATTTCGTTTTGCGCTATCATATATCGCATTATTTATATATGATAATGATAACTTTTTTCATTTTCTGATGGTTGCATACTAAACTTCAAGCAATGACAAAAAAGGAGCCAAAAATGAACTCTTAATCTTGAAAACTAAGCGCGCTGTGATTTTTTGAAAAAAAATATTTTTTCCGCTTACGCGCTCACATTCCAAACCCCTCCGGCATACGGGAGTCATTTTTTTATTTACTGCTCCGGCGTTTAAGGGTTAACAGGCCATGACTCGGCTGGTTACAAATTAGAAGGCGATGTTGCATGAGATCGAGATTGCAAAATTTTATTTACTACATAAATCAAGTAAAAATCATCCCAAGTTTCTTCGGCGCAATCGAGTTTTCTGTACAGCGTATAATCAAGGCCACCGAAAATAGACCCATCTTTTGGTGGTCTCGCTAAAACGCTGTATGAGTCGCGGGGCATGAAACTTTAACCACGGCCTTGTGTTGGCCTGTCCTATAAAGCCAGACGCACCATTATGGCTAAGTTTAACCTTAAATAAAATGAAAAGTACTTGGGCCAGAGGGTTGCAATTTGGTATGGTTGATGCCTGGAGGGTGGATGATCAACATATCAATTTGCAGCCATCTAGCCTCAGTAGTTTTTTAGATCTGGGGGAGGACAGAAAAAGTGCTGACAGAATAAGTGTGGACTGACAGACAAAGCCACCTCAATAGTTTTCTTTTACAGAACACCAAAAATTAACGTTTCAGGAAATGTATACTTCAACACTAGCACCGTTATGAAACTTACGAGTTTTTTTTTTTTTTTTTTAGTGTCTTGTAGCATCTTTCGGAAAACTCTGAACCAAACATGACAAAATCGAGCGCTTACAAGAGTAACATCAACATAACGTTAAGAATATTAGTGGCAAATTTGAAAGTCTCGCTTGAGTTACACAAAATTAACGTTGTTAAAAGCAGTGGCAAAATTGAAGTCTCGGATGTTACGTAACTAAGTCCTACGAGTGGGACCTTCATTACTGGAAAATAGATGGCCTATGAGAAGACTCTTCCTGGTTTATTTAAAAATTTGGGGGCCACTACAAAAGTCTAGAACCTTAGCGGGCGGTTAACGGTGGGGGTGGGGTAGGGGGAGGATGGATTAGATTCACCATCTTCAAACGATAAAATGAAATTATGCATAACAATTACTTTGTTTTTAACAACTATAAAAAAAGGCAAACACGAATATCTTATTGTTTCTCAGTCGGTAGCTGTCAAAAGACGTTGCTTGTTAATCTTAAGTGGAAAAGTTTATAACAGAAAAACTTCTATTCCTCTAATTTATAATTCTATTGTTCTTCTACTACATTCACCATTTGTATATAGAAGGTGACCTGTCTGTCTGTCTGTCTGTCTGTAAAGTTTTTGAGGGACCACATTTTGAAGTGTGAAAATGAAATTTAGAACTTTTTCAGTATGGGTGAAGAAGATTCCACATGACATGCTGTGGAGTAAAAGGTCAAGGTCATACTTAGATGTCAGACTATCCGAGGCAGTGGCTTAGATATTCGGCGAGTATCTTGTACTATTGAAGCCCAAGTGCAGAGTGAGGTCAAGGTCATAGTAGCCATTGGTCAAAGAGGAATCTTTTACAAAAAGCAGGAATGTCCGTTTCACAGATACATCTCCTTTTAATAGAACTGAACTGAATATAGAATTTAGGCCAAAGGCAAAGCACTGGGACGGACCTATGAGGTCATTCAGCACTGAAACAGATATCGACAGTGAAAGGTTTGAAAGTTGTAACAGGAAGAAAACCTCGCATTTGTACTAAGAATAAATTGTAAAGAATAGAAGAAAAAGAATATGAAAGGAGGTACAGTAGAAGAAACTAAAGCAGTTGCAGCTAGGGGCCAAAGGGACGCTGCAAAAAACCTTAAGTAATGCCTACAGTGTACCACATGAGATGCATTGACGGTACTACCCCGAACGAGACTTTCTTTTGATAAACTTTTTATAATTTGTCTCTCATTTTCATTCGTCATGGCCTCTTTCTGATGCGAATGACTACAGTTTTAGTAGACTTTTTTTTCTTTCTCTCTCTCTGTTGTTATGTAATCCCTTCATCAGTATTATTATATCTGCAGGCTCTTTTGTCTGTCTGTTCATTAAACGGAACTACCGTTACTCCTATTTTTTTTAAACATTTTTCTCTGCTCATTTTATAGCAGGAAATTCAATTCGTCTTCAATGGCTGGAAATAAACTAGAACAACCGTCACTCATGAGAGCTGTAACGCCCAGCTACAGCATTTGACTTCGGAAGTCATGAATTTAGAACAGCTTGGATTGGTAGGGTTACAGGGGGGTGGGGGCCATGGTCGGAAGGGGTCCGCTGAATAACAAAGACCCCCAAGGGGATTGGGAGGACTCTTGTGGTTTAAGGCCAAAAGAGAGAGAGAGAGAGAGAGAGAGAGAGGACGGATGTTCTCGTTTCAAGCGACACAACACGTTATAATTGCTTGACATATACAAATACAGGCATAAAGGGAGTCAAATAACCATATAGGCACACGCATAAAGCCAATCCCTATTAGTGTGAACACCTAATGTTGAAAAGGTTTTCTCTCTAGCAGGTGGTGTATCAACACGGTGCTCCGCGTTGGATTTGAAGCTATTAATACTTGGATAAGTTGCTAGCTTGACACCATGCCCTGCAAATGTTCTCAAGAGCTTATGTTTTTGGCATATACTGGTGGTTACCCATCCGGTTACCAGACCAACCTTGCATAACTACAGTGGTAGGAAGGCCAACACAACACTAAAAATGTTACTGCCATTGTTATGCATGTATACTTACAAACATATAATATATACATATGTATACATACATACATACATACATACATACATACATACATACTTACATACATATATATATATATTTGGGACCTTAAAGGAGAAAAGGAGGAGCAATTTAGGACTGTGAGAGAGACGAGAGACCGATGTCTGGAAAGGGGGGACATAGAATTTGGACAGGGTAACCAAGTGGAATATATTTGGGCAGACATGAGAGAAATATGTATGGGGGGAGCAGACGAACTGATAGGAAGAACCAGTGGATATTGTGTGTCGAGGGGAGAAAAGTGGTGGTGGAATGGAGAGGTGCAATAATCAATTAAATCAAAATCAAAAGCATTAAAGGACTGGAAAGTAAGGTATGTGCAAGGTGCAGAGGTAAGGTACAGAGAAGAGGAAAGAGAGGCGAGGAGGAGGGTAGGTATGGCTATTGGAAGGGTGGCAGAGCAGTTGAATGAAAGACTGTGAACAAGAGAAGGAGAAAAGGGTATCTATGAGATTTCAAACTTGAGGAAAAGGCAGAGACACAATATGGGTAAATTGGGTGTCATCAAGGATAGTGATGGAAATAATTTTATAGGGATGAAGACATTAACAAAGGATGGCGAGAGTATTTTGAACAACTGTTGAATACTGAAAATGAGAGAGATGAGATGGGGGAAGCACAGAGAGTGGAGGGACCAGTGATGGAGATACAGGATACAGAAGTGAAGAGAGCATCAAGGAAAATGAAAAATGGTTATTCACCAGGTGCATCGGAGTTCTCAATTGGAATGATCGAATCACTAGGTACAAAGGGGGAAAAATGGAATGCCGGAGTTATTAAAAGCTATATGTGAAGAGGAAGAAATGCCAAGGGACTGGGAGGAAAGTCTAATGGTATATAATATACAAGCAGAGGGGACATGCCATGGATTGTGGTAACTACAGAGGAATAAAACTAACAGAGCATGGATTGAAAGTTTTAGAGAGAATACTGGATGAGAGATTAAGAGAGATTGTTAAGATCGGGAAACAACAGTATGGATTCATGAGAGGAAGAGGGACTGTGGATGCCATTTTCATAGTAAGACAGCTACAGAAAAGAGGCTAGAGGGAAACCAGGAGCTCTATTGTGCATTTATAGACATAGAGAAGGCATACAATAGAATCCCGAGAGAAGTGGTGTTTTGGTGTTTAAGAAAAAGGAAATTCCCAGAAAAGTTGGTTAGGCTGGTCGAGATGATATACTATAAAAGAACGAACACAAAAGTGATAACAGCAGTTGGGGAAACAGAAAACTTTGAAGTTAGTGTTGGATTACATCAAGGGTAAAGAGATCAGGAATGAAGAGCTGTGGGAGTTGTACGCTGATAATCTAGTGATTACTGCTGAAAATGACAAGGACCTACAGAGAAGGGTTGGAGAGTGGCAGGAGTCTTTAGAGAGGGGTGGCTTCAAGGTGAATGTGAATAAAACAGAGGTTTTGCTGAGCAGTAGGGAAGATAGAGACAGAATAGTAATACAAGAAAGAAGAGGCTCGATTATAAAACAGGCAGAAAGTTTAAAGAGGGAGGATGTGAGGCTGAAGTTGACAGTAGGATAAAAGCTGCATGTTGGAAGTGGAGAGAGGCAGCTGGAGTGGTATGTGATAAGAAAATGCCAATTAAGCTAAAAGTCAAGATCTATAGGACAGTAATAAGACCAGTGTTAATGTATGGAGCAGAAACATGGTCTCTAAGAATAAAAGAGGAAGTAAAGGCTGAGGTAGATTATGGGAATATCGCTGCTTGAGAGATTGGAAAATGATGAATAAGAAGGCAGGCTAAGTAAAAATTACAGAGGTGATAAAGAGTCACGATTGAGATGGTATGGGCATGTGTTGAAGATGGATGACAATGAGAGAGTGAAGAGGGTTTGGAGGAACCTGTTAGAGGAAGAAGATCGAGAGTGAGACAGAGAATTAGATTGTGAGATAAAGTGAAGGAAGATATGGAGAAAAGAGGTTTGGTGGAGGATCATGCATTGGATAGAAGGCAGTGGAGAAACGCATCGGGCAACCTACCCCTTAATGTAGGGATAACGGTGGGAAAGAAGAAAAGAAGATATATAAAATGGGAAAAGTAGGCTAGATGTGTCTGGTTTTTCTGTTCTTCTGAATTTTTATGTTATTTATTCTATAAATTATGTTCGTTGGCTGAGATAAAATGTACTGTCGCCGTCCAAATAAGGTTTGCAACCCAGTACAGTAAAGAGGCACCACACTGGAATTGCACAGCTATTCAAATATGTATAGTCGGTATTAAATCTTTTATTGAACTGGTGACTAAAAATAAGTCGTGTAGATAATTACCTTCCAACAACATTTAATACATTTTGATTTTGTTTGTATGCTTTCATTTTTAATTTTTTTCCTCAGAATCTTATGCACAGTAGATTTTGAAAGCCTCATCTCCAAAGATGCTCGTCTTAGACTCTCTCTCTAACTTCTTTCAAGGGATGGTTCTACAGATGCTACAGTTACCTCATCAATATATGGTCTACCAGACTGTGGGTTATCAATAACAGAACCTAATCCCATATATTACTCCATCCACCTGGCCTTGGTGCTTCTTTATTATGCTGGGTTGTAACCCTTATTTGAACAGCGACAGAACATTAATCTCAGCCAACAAACGCACTTTGCTTTCTCTTTTAGTTCTGAAGAAGACGTAATTTTTAAATTTCAGAAATTGTGAAAAATATTTGAAAACCAAATAAAACTTCAGAAGAATAGCAAAACTAGACACATCAAGTTTTCTTATCCTTTTTATAGATTAATCGTATCTTGTATAATTACGAAGCTACTAGTATTTTAAATTGCACCATGACTTTATAGACACCCTGTTAACATATATGAAAATATATTAATTCCTGGGTATAGCAAATTAGATGTTAGAAGACATTTGTAGCTAAATGCGTGTATATGAATCACGGGGGTGTTGATTAAAACTTCATGGATATATAAAACATACATACATACATACATACATGCCATACATACCTACATACATGTATATATATAGATAGATATACATATAGTATATATATATTATTAATATATATTGTACAATACAGGGTGTCCATTAATTCATGGTGCAATTTAAAATACTAGTAGATTCAATAATTATAAAAGAATATGATTAATCTGTAAAAATGATAAGGAAGTTTGACGTGTCTAATGTTTTTGTTCTGAAGTGTTTTATGTTTTTTCAAATGTTTTTCACAATTTCTGAAGCCTAAAAATAACGTCTTTTTTCAGAACTGCTGTTGACCCATGTTTAAGTGTGTGTATGTGTACACACATAATTTAATATATATATATATCTATATATATTATATATATATATATATATATATATATATATATATATATGTGTGTGTGTGTGTGTGTGTGTGTGTGTGTGTGAAAATATATCAATTCCGAGGTAGAGCGAATTAAATATGAAAGGACATTTGTAACTCGAAATGATTTATATGAATCACGGTGATGTGATTATTATTCATAATATGG
>NC_087211.1:37370189-37392689 GCF_015104395.2 Macrobrachium nipponense
AATTCAATATTCACAAGTCAATTCCAATAATCACAGGTCAATTCAGTACTCACAAGTCAATTCCAATAATCACAGGTCAACTTTAATGCTCACGAGTCAATTCCAATAATAACAGGTCAACTCTCAGCACACGCAAGTCAATTCCAATTATCGCAGGTCAATTCAATACTCACAAGTGCATCAATACTCATATTCAAAGGTCAATTCCGATGATGTCAGGTCAAATCCTATACTCACAAGTCAACCCGACTCGCAGGTTAGTTTCAATACTTATAATCAATACAACATTCACAGGTTAATCCCTACATTTGCAGACAAATTCAGTACTGAGAGGTGAATTCAAATATATCCAGGGCCCAGTGGTCAGTTCCAATACTCACTTTATTACGGATGACTCCGGCGCTGTTGGACCTGGTGAAAATCTGGTGGACTCGATAGGTCTTGGTGAACATCGACCCGAAGGCCAGAGAGAACCCGGCAGACAGCAAGTAGGCTCGAGCCTACAAAACACGAAAACAGAAAAAAAATTGTTATATAATTACTTCCTCGACGGTATATCAAAGTTATTATTGACAATTAAAAGCCACAGTAGTGTTAAAATATATTATTGTACAATGCTAAAAATGACTAGGAGAGACTTTCGGATACTGTTCCGTATTGGTAGGACTGAAGAGGGATACGAAGCAGTATCCAAAAGTCTTTCCGATACTCTGTTTTTTTCCATCTGTCCATCTGTCTGTGGTGTTTGCGCATGGTAACACGGCGTCCCGGGCTTTAAATAATATTCTATTTCGAATATTATCGGTGTAATTCGCATACAGTAAATTATTAAAACACTTTTCAGTTGCAAATATACACCAAGATATCCTTTTATTTACCTAAAACTTACACATAGCGTAACTATTTAAGGTCCAGGACGCAGTGTTACCATGCGCGACCAACACAGGCGGATGGACAGATGGAAGAAAAAGAGTATAGTAATTTCTAGCATTGTACAATAATATATTTTAACACTACTGTGGCTTTTAATTGTCAATATTATAGCCTCGTTACGGAGGTTCCTTAATTCAAAATTATTATTGTTAACTACTTTCAAGGTACGGAAAAAGTGTTTTACAATTATTTCTATAATAACCTGAAAAAGAAATATATTTATAGCTACTATAATAAAATGGTGGAGAAAATATATCAATGGCAAGGTAACTAAGCTAATTACCCTACTTCTTACAAAAAATTGATATATTTGGAAAAATATTAACTACAAAAGCACATATAGTAATCATTCAAAATCCTTAGTGGCTGTGTGTGTGCGCGCGAGCGCGTATGATATATATATATATATATATATATATATATATATATATATATATATATATATATATTATAATTATATATATATTATATACACACATATATTTGCCTAAATGTACGTACTAGGTGTAGACTGTCACCTGGGTCATCCCACTGTAATAGTATTAAATATGAAAATAATTTCCTGTAACTCTCAATCACTCCTCAAACATGAAAAATTGACGGCAACTCTGCTTCCAGCTCTGCTTTTAGACTCCGCGCATCAGAGAGCTTTGGCGTGTTTAAATAATGAAGCTCCTTCCGCTCAATTACATATGGTGTAACTGCAACTGGCCTGGGTTTTTCCCCCTCGAAAATGTTAGTTATCTTTCATTTGGCACCGGATGATAACGTACGTCCCTTCCAACCCCGCCGGGTTCCAATTATTTATTATTATTATTATTATTATTTCACAATATGAAACCCATTCACATGAATCGAGCACACAGGAGCCATTGAATCGAAATTCAAGCTTCCGAAGAACGTTGATTTCAAACCACCACCACAGATCCTACACTGCAGTAGTAACTGATCATGATACAGAGCCAGTGATTTTTCATCGACCTGGCGGAGATACGAACTCGCGACATCTGAGTGGCTATCCCACGACACTAACCGCTATACCAGCGGACCAGCTACCCTCTAAGGTTAATAGCAGGGATAATATCAATTCCGTTGCAATTGTGAATGTCCGTCAAGTTTTTATTAAACGCAAATATACTTGAGGCGTTGCGGTAGGGGGTGTTTTCTAACCTATCTTATTACGTTGACCTATTTTAGTATTCAGCCACATCCTTTCCCCTGTGGAGACGATATTACAATTTCTATGATTTTCCGGAATTTGAGTTATGCATGTGTGTGAAGACGCCATTTACACAAGAGACACTTTCACGCCTTCCATTTTGTTATCAGCTTTGCTATCTATTGCAAAGGTGGCGATAAAAGACTAAATGATGCTAGATAACTGGTCATTAAATTAGTTCATTACATTCCGTACTTTTAGGTAACCAACGTTGCAATCCCTTACATCAATGCAATTAACTCAAATGAAACATGTAGGCATCACAGAAAATCCATAAAGTATGACTGAGACTCACTGCCAATTTCGTTAGTACCTATTTCTGGAATTGCGTTTGGTGTAACAACACTTTATCACTGTGTCCGACAAATAATTGAACTCAGATTGCATTTTAGTGAACTAATTTCAATTTCATCGTATTTCCTTTGATCCCTCTCCAATCAAGATGAAGTTTACAAATGCCTCAACGTCGCATATTATGCATTACAATACATATACTCTAATAAATACATGCACAAAGAGTTAGTTTGTATCGCGCGGAAACTGCTCTCGAAAAAGAACAAGAAATGAGAGAAAAAGTTTATCTGTTCATGCACACTAACTCCGACCCTTCTCTCTCTCTCTCTCTCTCTCTCTCTCTCTCTCTAATACCCCGACCCCTTTTTCTCTCTTTCTCCCTCTCTATTCATTATCTCCGTCTTCCTAATACCCCGCCACTTTACTCTATATCTCTCTCTCCGTCTTCCTAATACCCCGCCCCTTACTCTCTCTCTATCTTTCTAATAACCCGCCCCTTCTCTCTCTCTCTCTCTCTCTCTCTCTCCGTCTTCCTAATACTCCGACCCCTTTTTCTCTCTTTCTCTCTCTATCCGTTATCTCCATCTTCCTAATACACCCCTCTCTCTCTCTCTCTCTCTCTCTCTCTCTCTCTCTCTCTCTCTCAGTGAGCTTCCGTTCGCGGCCCACATATTCCTGAATTGTAACCGAGTATTGGGATCTTCCTTGGAAAAAAGGGGACGCCATATCTTAAAAACTAACCATTGTAGAATCTTCCTGAAAATAATCTCATTATGTTTCCTACACCCAAATTACTCATCGCATATTTCAGGGAACTGAACTGAATGAGTGACCTAACCTAACCTAGGGGCAAAAAAAAAAAAAAAAAAAAAAAAAAAAAACAGGGCTTTTGCAATACTATAGTAAATTCACATCAACCGTGCATTTGACGTCTAGGCCTGTACCTTACGACGCTCCTGATTGGCTGTTGATAAGCCAATCACAGGGCTGGAAGCTCTCAGTCTCTCTCTCGAGAGTTCACATGGGTAGGGTCTATGTTCCATCTCTCCTGAAAGATGTACCCCTCAGAAGTGGAACATTGATCCTACCCATGTGAACTCTCGAGAGAGAGACAGAGTTTCCAGCCCCGTGATCGGCTTATCAACAGCCAATCAAGAGCGTCGTAAGGGACTGGCCTAAACGTCAAATGCACGGTTGACGTGAATCTACTATAGTACACATCTAGGGACTTAGCTTCCCGGCCCATCCATCCACTCACTGTGCATATGACGGGGAAATAATGCGGCGAGGGCAGAGTGGCGTGGTCGAAACCCAAAAGGATGACGGCCGTGTACACCAGAATGCATCCGACGACCGTCGTGTTGTTCAGCCTCGGACTCGATAGCTTGATGTATCTGGCGAAGAAGATCGTTATGTCCAACAACCGCTTTGTACATATTGTGCCTAGAAACATCTTTGGTTAAAGTACTAAATAAACGTTGAAATACTAAATAAACTTAACAACCACTTTGTACATATTGTACCTAGACACATCTTTGGTTAAAATACTAAAAAACTGTTAAAATACTAAATAATAAACTTAACAACCACTTCATACGTATTGTACCTAGAAACATCTTTGGTTAAAATACTAAATCAACATAACAACCACTTCATAAGCACCTAGGAACATAAAACAAAAATAAACATTAAACACAAATAATAGTAAAATTGATAAAACACAAACGAACAAGGGTAATGAAAAGACTCAAAAAAGTAATAAATAGCGAATCCGACGAGACAAAAGAGAGAGAGAGAGAGAGAGAGAGAGAGAAGAGAGAGAGAGAGAGAGAGAGAGAGAGAGCAATGAAATCTACAATTAAAACGGGCAAAACAGAGGCAATAAAAAGGAAGGTGAGTCACGTATGAAATTGAACGAAGGACAAAAACTTTGGAGTAAAACATACGAAAAAAATTGAAAATGAAATCAATATCCCGAAGGAGGACAATAAAAACCTGAAACGAATAATGACCTAAAAAGTAAAGGGAAGAAGGAAAAACCAGAGAAGAGCTACACAAAACCAAACCAAAAGAACACTCAGAAGAGAACCAACGAAACACAATGGTAGACCATAAAAATCTGAAACGAATAATGACCTAAAAATTTTATAAAGGGAAGACGGAATAGCCAGAGAGGAGCTATACACGACCAAACGAAGGAGCACTCAGAAGAAAACCAATGAAACACAAAGGAAGACAATAAAAACCTGAAACGAATAATGACCTAAAAAAGTAAATGGAAAAGAAAAAACCAGAGAAGAGCTAAACAAGACCAAACCAAAGAACACTCATTAGAGAACGAACGAAACACCTTACTTGAGCCTCCGATAGGTGAGGTTGAAGATGAGGAAAGCGAGAGCCATCAGGATACCCAGGCTGGCCAGGGCGGACATGATGAAGAACGCCGCCGGCGAGATGGTCTCCACCCTAATCTTGAACACCCTCGACGCGGGCACCTCGCCCCCGGGCCACACCACCACGTGGCATCCGGGGCACATCAGGTCGAGGGCAGCTTCCTCCGGGTGGTACAGGGCGACCTTCATCGGCTTTCCGTCTGTTTGGGATTGATCAAATGATTGATTGATTGATTATAGCTACTAAAACTGGTGTCACAACACCTATTTATAGGCTGGAGGATGCTCCTTAAATATATATATATATATATATATATATATATTATATATATATAATATATATATATATATATATATATATATATATATATTTAAGGAGCATCCTCCAGCTATAATAGTGGGCGACTTGTTCAGATCTGAATTAAATGACCAGGAATAATTACAATCACTTATGATTATGTGAATGTTTATACATACTTACAAGATAACGAGATTTAGAGTACTCTACATATTTATAAGTACGGGAGAAATGAATACTTAAGTAATATCCATCTCAATGTAGGCCTAACGACTCATGCATTCAATTGTTAATTAAAGCCATAAATTTCATTTAATTACAAGAACGAGAACTGACATCGCTAATTTATAAGAACCACAAAAATATAATTATAATTTTCTATATGAACCTTCGACCGCGAATAATTATACTTATAAGTAATAAATGAAACCTAGATTATTTGACTTCATCAACAGAATAGAATAGAACATAATAATATACAATTTAGGCTGCAGGGCAAGTGCTGGGACTTACGAGGTCATTCAGCGCTAAAAGAAAATTTAGATTAAATGGTTTGAAGGAGTAACAGGAGGAAAACCTCGCAGTTGCATTTCGAATCAACTGTTAGGAGGGGTTGGAAAGGAAGATGGAAGAAAAAGAATATGAATGGAGGAACAGTAAAAGAAGTGAAAGGAGCTGGAGTTAGGGGAAGAAGGGACGCTGCAAAGAATCTTAGGTAATGCCTACAGTGTACCGTGCGTCAGATGCACTGACGGCGCTACCCAGCTACGTGGGAATTTCATCTATAAAACTGAAACAAAGAATATGAATGAAAATAAATGCGCATTGGGGCATGGAAACTCAATTATAATGATTACTTCGACTTTCATAAGAAGAGGCCGACGGGGCCAGCAAACTGATAGAGAAATAAACGCATGGGGACGAATGTAGTTGGTCCTCACACGGGGACCAGTGACAGACCGCCGCTAAGAACACAAATTTAATTTTTTTTAATTCCTACCGTTTCTGAACAAAAGTAAGACCATTACTATATCGTTATTGGAAAAATGACAGAAAATGTCTAAATGATTATCATAAGGGCACTAATTTTCTAAACGATATTCACTGAAAATTACATTGACAGTTAAAAATGCTTATCGAACTGAACTGAATATAGAATTCAGGGCAAAGGCCAAGCACTGGAACCTATGAGGTCATTCAGCGCTGAAACGGAAATTGACAGTAAAAGCTTTGAAAGGTATAACAGAAGGAAAACTTCGCAGTTGCACTATGAATCAATTGTTAAAAGATGGTGGAAAGTAAGATGGAAGAAAGAGAATATGAAAGGAGGTACAGTAAAAGGGACGTAAGGGGTTGCAGCTAGGGGCCGAAGGCACGCAGCAAAGAACCTTAAGTAATGCCTACAGTGAACCGCATGAGGTCTACTGATGGCACTACCAGCCCTACAGGGAATAATGCTTATCAAAGAAATTTTTTTAATTCACCAAAATACAGCTTGCATAATATTAAGAACAAGAAAAATGAATGTGTTTGGCTTCCGCAGATCTGGTTGGTGTCTATATCGGCCCTCACGCACATTTTCATCAAAATAATGTCTTTTCACAGTAGGTGACCAAAATTTTTCTTTTCATATAAACTTTGTGAACTGGATATTTCTTTCACGAACAGATCAACAAATGAATACACCAATAAATATGATAATGCTAATGGTCCCAAATTAAAGATGGACTAATAATAATAATGATAATACTTCTTCCGTTCAAAGCGATTTTCATCTGCTGAGAACAATTCCAGTCTTGAAATATCCACAACGCTAGAACTCGGCTCCCAAACGGAACTGAACTCAACTGGCATTTCAATAAAGCCAACCTTCAACCTGTCTCTTCCAAAAGTTCCGAAGGGTCATTTGAAATACGCAAATTTCAGTCTTCAAGTCTACAGCATAAGAACCCAGATTTCAGTTCCCAATCATTTTGATCATTCAAAATAGTTTAGAGAGAGAGAGAGAGAGAGAGAGAGAGAGAGAGAGAGAGAGAGAGAGAGAGAGAGAGAACCAATGAAATTTACAATCAAACCGGTCAAAAAAGAAGCAATAAAAAGTAAGGTGAGTCACGTATAAAATCACACGAAAGAAATTGAAAATGAAATTAACATCGCAAAGGAAGACATCAAAAACCTGAAACGAATAATGACCTAAAAAGTAAATGGAAAAGAAAACACCAGAGAAGAGCTATACACGACCAAACGAAAGGACAGTTTTTAGAATCTAGTATTATGCAGCTTACTTCCAGTTGTAATTTCGATGTTAGTGCGGGAATGTATTATTTGGACCCCTGTATCAATAAATGTTCAAGATTGAAGTAAGCAAATTTCAGTCTTAAGTCTACAGCATAAGAAAAAAAGGTTTCAGTTCCCAATCATTCTGATCATTCAGATAGTTTGAGAGAGAGAGAGAGAGAGGAGAGAGAGAGAGAAGAGAGAGAGAGAGAGAGAAGCAAGGGGGCGGGGGACTCTATCTGAAAACCTCAATACACAACACAGTGGATTCGATCAACAGTCAACACAAAGTGAATTGGGAGGGAAAGGTTTCACAAAGGAGACTGAACAAATTTTTTTCAATCCCAGCCGCTTTGTTGTGAAAACATCGTGACTTCGCCCTTTCTGTTAGTCCTACTGTCCACGTGTTCTCTATCAATTCCCTCCATTAACAGAGTACTATCAAGTGTTTCCATTGGGTTGGTGTCAAGGGGACTGGGAGAGGACGGCTGCTTTGATTTCATTATCCCTCTCCTCAACTCTCTAACAAAGAAGACACATACATCAGTCATTCCTTGCCTCGCCTTCCACAACTACTTCTGCTTCTGTTCATCCACTAGAAATAACTCTATTTATATAGAAATTTTCTTAGAGTAAAAGGCATAAATTGACCATCTCGATATCCAGCGAGAGTTTTCACTTAATTGAATGAATATATCATTGATTGTTTGCCCAGTTTTGACAGAATACTTGTTGCTTAATTCGTACTTCTAAATCCTTGCTAGGCTGGCCAATACAAAAAGAGGGGAAGTCCAAACATGGCATTTTACTTTATGTTGATAAAAAATGGCCGAAGGAAAACAGCAACATAATTTATAAAATTCCATGTTTGGACTGCACCTCTTTTCATATCGGCCAATCTAGCAATGACTTAAAAG
The DNA here is from genome assembly GCF_015104395.2 of Macrobrachium nipponense. Lineage (NCBI taxonomy): Eukaryota > Metazoa > Arthropoda > Malacostraca > Decapoda > Palaemonidae > Macrobrachium > Macrobrachium nipponense. Next base: position 37,378,521 of record NC_087211.1, read on the forward strand.
TACGAATTAAAAAGCATAAGTATTCTGTCAAAACTGGGCAAACAATGCTATACTCAATCATTAAGTGAAAATCTCACAGGATAAATTAGAGTTAAAGTTCAGTGATTCTTAGATCGAAGGATTTCTTTTCAGGAAAGCTTTTAGAATCTACTATTATGCAGCTTACTTCCAGTTGTAATTTCAACGTTAGCCCTGGAATATATTATTTGGACCCCTATAGTAATAAATGTTCAAGACTGACCTAAAAGATAAAATCATTGACTTAATTACAAATTAGTTACCTTATATACATTTTCTATGTAATCGAATGTTTAATATTTTTTTTAATGTTCACCTTGCAAAAATTGTTATTGTTTACCAAATGGAGAGTTATTGAGTTGTACTTTTATAATATTTTTTTGGTAGTCAATTACCTTCTTTGTATAATCTTTTAATTGTCTTGTCCCTGCTTCTGAGCTGTTGGGCTTAATCTTTTGTAAAACCTCTTAACCCTCTTTTAGGTCTACTAATTCTTCAATTGTACATATTTTTTTCTTTGTAATCCCCATCTGCCATTCATATGAGCTCTTTTTGTAAACTTTTGATATTTTTTCAGCCTGCTAAGTAAAGGACAGGAAGTCAAAAGGCCTTGTAGGTCTCCATCGGTTTTCTTTCCTAAGTAGATTTTCTCTTTATATATATATATATATATATATATATATATATATATATATATATATATAGAATTATATATAGTACACACACACACACACACGCACACACACACACAACACACACACACCACACACACACATATATATATATATAATATATATATATATATATATATATTATATACATATAGTATGTATATGTGTTTTTTATTCATTAATATATATTCTGATACCTTTCCAATATTATTCTCTTCAACTCAAGCGTGCCCAACTCTTCTTTCCTGGGGATCTATAGTCTACCCTTTTGGTGAAAAGGACATGCTCTTCGGCACTTACTTTTCAGCAAAATATTTTTCCAACAGTTCCAGTGTTTTCTGTCGGTAAGGTCCTTTTGCTATTTGAACCACTGACGGCTGGCAGGGCATCTGTCCTATATTGTGATCCTCCAGGAATCTCGTAGAGAGATGAAGGTTTTAATTCTTTTCAACAGTCTTCTGCTATCCATAAAGAACTTGAAATGCGACCCAACTCTCACTTTCCACAGAGATCAACGAGGTCAATGCAAAATTAGTACATTTCTCAAAAAGGCTGAAAAGGTCAATTAAAGACTCCACAGAGGCTGAACAGGAACATGAAAAATGAGTCAATTCCAAAGTGGCTAAAGAGGTCATATGGAAATTGCAACATCTTGGATAAAATAATAATCAAGATTATTGAGTCCGAATATTACCTCATCCCACTGGCATTTTCATCTTGCAGTCCATCTTCCCTCCAACAATATCTCGCTTCAAGCCATGCCCCTCACACTTGAAGTAAATCTCCTCTCTCTCTCTCTCTCTCTCTCTCTCTCTCTCTCTCTCTCTCTCTCCTTCTTGTTCTTCTTGTTCTTCTTCTTCCACGAACACCAAAGCGGAAAGCCTCAATTCTTTCCTCAGGCAAGCGCAACAACTTTGAATACCACGACACCTGGGCGACTGCTGCGAATCAGTTAGGAAACTAGATTTATCTAAACCCTATGGCCTTAATTCTATTACCACCAAAGAGATCTGTGGAATACGAGAGCGTACAGGAAAGACAAACAAGTAGAAATTCCGCCAAGAGAGGAATTTCGCCCAAGTGGATTTTGCGGTTTCTCTGGAGAAATCCTTTCGGAACTGGGGACGAGGGAGGACACTGTGATTTGAGATTGGCTGAGAGATGTAGAGAAATTACACTGAGGTAGAGTGGGAGTAGATGGTTGACTGCTCTTGTAGATTAAAGCGACAGCACATCACAGACTTACGTAGACCATTAGCGGTCAGCAAAAAATTGTGGGAAAATATCATCCAAGTAAAATCCATGAAAATAGCGGTTGATTACTTACGCAATTCTTACTACTATGCTCTCAAATTATCAAACATTTACATAAAACGAAAATCAACAAAGGATTCGGAAAAACTTTCTCAACAATAGCATCAATGCCAGGTCTAAACCAAAGACGACCCCGCCCCGGAATTGAACTACGCCTACGGAGTAATACCGGCAATGACGACGACCCCTACTTGACCTGGACCTGAGATCCTGTTCTAATAAAAATAAAAGATTCGGCATTAATAATTTTTTGAACATTCCCAATATGAATATTGGCCAGTTACTCAGAAACAACGCTGAGCCTAAGAAGCGAATTGTAAGGAAAATAGAAAAAAACAATAAATATAATCAACTCGCTTAACTCTGTCATTCTTTTTAACAGCATTTGCCTAAAACACGGTCTTCTACCAAAATAATAATAATTCTGGGTAGATCAAAATCTCCAGTCACTTCACTCGAAGTACACTGAACATAAATGAGCGCAATCAACTTCATGATTTTAGTTTTTCCCGAATGTTGTCCCCTAATAATGGAAGTAAATTATATTGAATGCTAAGGAGGTTTTATTGCCAACGATAACCCAGTTGAAGTTAATATATTTTAACAAATTCTTTCCCATGCGTACGTTGCACTAATGACAAATTTTTATGTATTTATGTAGTGTTTTTAATGTATTTATGCGATCGACTTTAGTGTAAAATTGGATAGTAAACATTTTTATGGGCACGATGCCTGTCCCTTCGACTAACCTTTGTAGATATATATATATATATATAATATATATATATATAATATATATAATATATATATATAAAGAAAGTTAATGCTACATTTCAGGGAACAGCTGTCTCTCTTCAGGCAAGTGATGAATGAGAAGAGTTACTGAAAAGCCGTATTTTTACCAAGAGGTCCCAGTGGTCAGACCTGTTTTAACAGGAATTATCTCAGTCCTATATATATATATATATATATATATATATATATATATATATATATATAGATGATATATATATAGATATATATCTATATATATAGATATCTATATATAGTATATACTATATATATATGTATATATATAGATATCTATATATATAGATATATATATATATATATCTATATTATATAGTATATATATATATATATATATATATATATATATATATATATATATATATATATATATATATATATATATATATATATATATATATATATATTCTATATAGATATAGATATATATATATATATATATATATATATATATATATATATATATATATATATATATATATATAAAGGGGAGAGAGAGAGAATGTGGAGTATCCTGATGATGTCTGATACAGAGTATAGGTACTGAGAGTTAATAAATGATTTTATAACGGAAGTGAAGAGTGCGCTCAAATACTCGGCCAAGAGAGTGACGGTTTGATGTGGTGTAAAAATGAGTGTGTCAAATTGCTAATCCTTTATGGCTGTTTAATACCTGTAGAAGGAGTGATACGAGAACATAGAGAAAGGACGGTTGGGCAGGTAAAAATTTGTAGGGGGGGCACTGTTTTGCAATAGTTTTCGGCTTTATTTACTGATAGTAGGTTTTGCATTTCATTATCATTAACTACTAAACTTGTCTTATCTTCAAGGCTTGAGGAACGAATGGTAAACCTTCCGCGGCACTGAATTCGAATCTTGTGATTTTAGGTTCGATGCAAATCATTCGGAGTTAGCTACAGCCACCAATTTTTGACAGGTTGAGCCCTACAGAAATTGTACGAGAACCACGATCGAGTCTTGTGGTTAGAGGCAGTTTCAGTGATCCATACCAAAAGAGGCCGTCAGTCATTTTATACATCAAGATTTTGGAATACAAAAGGGCCAACGATGATTGTAATATTCCCATCATCTGTCATTGTTTCACTACCTCATTCTTAAGTGTTTAGTTAGGGTGTTCTGTATATATATATATATTATATATATATATATATATATATATATATATATATATATATATATATATCTATATAGTATATACAAAAGAGCGAGAGAAAGAGAGACAGAGAGATTGAAAATCTAGAGGAATCTCATGGTGCGCGCACACTATGCCCTTCCACAGAAACGAAGGTTTTGTCTTCTTCCAAAAAATCGACCGTCGTTTAAGAAGTTATCAGTGACCACAGAACAAAATTGTTTGGCAATTCTTCTCTAAGATGTCTACAACCTTTCATATGTATTTATGTATGTATGTATATATGTATGTATAAATATATATATATATATATATATATATATATATATATATATATACATATATACTATATATATATATATATATAGTATATATATATATATATATATATATATATATACAATGGTGTAGAAAGAGGTGACTAAATACGTGTACCTACTATGGGAATTATTGCCGACGTGTTTTCGAATTTGAACACTCACTTTGTTGATTACGATCCTCGATGTGATTCTCTGGTATGAAGGTTTGTATGTACCAAAATCGTTGTCGTATTTTATGCCCCATACAGCCCCGCCCCCCCCACACACGCACACACACATATATATATGTATGTATGAAAGGTTGTAGACATCTTAGAAAAGAATTGCCAAACAGCTTTGTTCTGTGGTCACTGATAACTTCTCAAACGAAGGTCGATTTTTGGAAGAAGACAAAACCTTCGTTTCTGTGGACGGCATAGTGTGCGCGCACCATGAGATTCCTCTAGATTTTCAATCTCTGTCTCTCTCTCTCTCTCTCGCTCTTTATATGTACGTATAAATGTATGTATGCGTGCCGCCTCGCGCATGTGTGTATATGCACAATATTCAGTTAGTTTAACTGTCTTATTACAGCTGTTTTGATATCGATTATAATTCATATTTACCAACAATATCTGCTATAAGAATAAGTTTCTGTAAGATTATGTAAAAAAAAAAATGTTTCGCAGGAATATGTATGTATTTCTATTCTTAGATCATAATGTCTGTATGTATTCACTTGTGCAAATATGTATATATTTTCTTATCTTTCCTTCAATTCACTACACTTTTCATATTTCAGTCGTTTGCTTGTTTGTATGGTGTTTTTACGTTGCATGGAACCTGTTGTTATTCAGCAACGGGCCCAATGGCTTTACGTGACTTCTGAACCACGTCGAGAGTGAACTTCTATCACCAGAAATACACATCTCTGACCCCTCAGTGGAATGCCCGAGAATCGAACTCGCGCGGCCACCGAAGTGGCAGGCCAAGACCATACCGATCACGCCCATATTTCAGTCGCCTCAAAATTAGAAGCGTATGCTTGTATTTCTATTCCAACGGCTCATCTCACACATACGTGCATGCGTAGGTATGCACGGATGTGCGAACGTGTGTCTGCATGTATTTTCCGTCTTCTCAAAGCATGTCTCCTGTTACAACTGCGCCATTAATCACCCCGTTCCTGGGAATACTTCATGAAGGGGGTCCTTCACTCTCCCAACAGGATCTTTTCGCTCGACTCCCAGGCAGACGCCGATCCGGTTACACAATTAATCACCGGGGAAAGGATTCTGACATCCGAGGTAAACTGCGTACTAAAACACACCGTCTTTTGTCTCTCCTCTCTCGGCTTGAGAGGAAAGTGGCCCATCCTAAAAGTCGCTCGTCAATGACCAGATCATCAAATCTATTTTTGCGTGTGCGTTTCGATGAGATTTTGTGACTGTTTAAAAAAAAGGATGGACATGGAGAGAACGCTTCTATGTTGAAGGGTTTAATCCAGAGGTTGTTAACCTTCTGATGACTCCAGATCCCCCATGAATTGCCCAAAAGGGTTCCATACCCCCTTGGCTTAAGTCCACTCAAGTCCTAATTTACTCAGTTTATTACATAATTTAGTTATGAATAGCTAGGAATAGAACATTCAAGAAAATCAACAACATTTATAGCTTTATATAGTTATTCATTCACAAAATGTACCCGTGTACACAATGACACATTAAAATCAAATATATAGAAATATCCCGAGATCAACTCCCATACCCCCAGCATATGGTTCTGATACCCCCAAGAAGTATGGATTACCAGATGTTGAGATGTTTAATCAGAGGTTTAGGTACGGGTTTAGGTAAGGGTGCAAATATTCTCGCGGCTAAGTTGGTGGCGCGGTGGGAGTGGCATCAAGGACCAAAGGACAAAAATAAAACGATTGCAAACGCTTGGAAGGTTTTTCGTCCATTGGGGAGAAAGACAGTTAAACTTCTCATCCCCGTCCCATGTTCGTGTAAAAGGAGGGGGTGGGGGGGATGGAAGCCAATCACCAGAGAATAATGAATCTTAATGATAGCAGAAATAGACCCTGAAGTCTATAGAAGTAGCAATGGGTTATAGTTGAAGTCTATAGAAGTAGCAATGGGATATAGTTGAAGTCTATAGAAGTAGCAATGGGATATAGTTAAAGTCTATAGAAGTAGCAATGGGTTATAGTTGAAGTCTATAGAAGTAGCTATGGGTTATAGTTTAAGTCTATAGAAGTAGATATGAGTTATAGTGTAAGTCTATAGAAGTAGCGATGGGATATAGTTGAAGTCTATAGAAGTAGCAATGGGATATAGTTGAAGTCTATAGAAGTAGCAATGGGTTATAGTTGAAGTCTATAGAAGTAGTAATGAGTTATAGTTGAAGTCTATAGAAGTAGCATGGGTTATAGTTGAAGACTATACGAGTAGCAATGGGATATAGTTGAAGTCTATAGAAGTAGCTATGGGTCTATAGTTATAAAGATGCTTAAGAAGTCAGTGTAACGAGATCAGGGGTGATGGAGTGAATTGTTAATGTTCGAAGACTAAAACGGTGGTAGGAAGGGGTAGCAAGGGGTAGAGGCTGTGCCGTGTTACAGGTAAAGGCAGCCAAGGGCATTGTAAGTCCCTGAAAGGTACCGGAAAAATACATGTGAAGTTAATTTCCTTTTCGTCTGGATTGTCTGTCGCTTTTCAAATGCGGAGCTGGAACAAGGGCGGGGAGCGAGTGGAACTTGTCTCGGCAACACAGATACCTGATGAGGGGAGCGAGGGGAGTGCTCGACAAAGCGAGGGGAAAGGAACACAAGAGTTCATCTACTGAGGGAATGTCGGAATTCGCCGCTCGTCACTATATCGCTCAATTCATTTCGTTTGGAATGCGTTCCTATATAGCTCAGTTACTATGAACATTGGCTAGGAAGAGGACTGCACAAATTAGTAGCAATGTGTAATTACATACATTCGTGTATGGACACACACACAAACAAACACACACACATCACACATATATATATATATATATATATACATATATATATATATATATATAATATATATATATATATATATGTATATATATATATATATATATAAATATATATATATATATATATATAATTTGATTTACCTAAGACAATCATTCTTGAAGACTATGAAAATAACAATCACGTTCTTTAAAATATGAAGATAAAATATGACCCTTTACTTGCGTGTGAATCCTGGTGCAGTATACTACAAATATAGTTAAAGTCCTCGAACTTTATGTTGCTCATAGCGGTCTCATCGTCTGAGAAAAAGAAACGATAAGTCAATATATTTTAGATATAATTTTATCAATATGCCAAGATTTCCACACAAAAAAAATGATCTCAGTTTGTCCTCATTATCTGTTTTGCCTGAAAAGGCAGTTTCAGTATTTTTTCTTTAGTGGCAATTGTTGATTATTTTCTAGCAGGTTTTCTTCCGTCACAAAGGATAATTTCAAACTATAGGAGTGATAAATTGGCTCAGTACTTGATCATCTAAACATTTCTTGGTCAGTGGCAGTGGCGGGTCTTGAAATCTTTCACTGGGGGCTCACATTAGAATAGTTCCATTTACAAACACACACACATACACACACAATATGTATATATATTATATATATTATATTATAGAAATATATATATATAAAACGTACACACATACGGTACATATCAATATCTATTCATGTATGCACACACACACATATATACACAGTATTATTTGTTGTTGTCTCTGTTGTTGCATTTTTGCTGTTGTTGAAATAATCATTAACTAAGTAAAGTTTTGCTAATAATAATGATTCATTGAAAGAAAACAATGTTCTATTATTCAAGGCCATGGAGCTTGGGGATGTGACTATGTGGCCCCCCCCCCCCCCCTCCGTCCCTTTATCCCAAATCCGCCACTGTTTGCCAACAATTTTTTTTTTTTTTTTTTTTTTTTTTTTTTAAGTTATCAAAACAGGGCTGCTAAGCAGTTTCAAGTCCCTATTCTTAGAGAAGAGGGCAATGTGTCATCAGAAGCCGTCCGTCTAGTTATGAGCGTCTTATGGAAAGGAAAAAGAATAACTGGGAATAACTCTTTCTCCAAAGAAGCCTTTTCAACCCCTTTTCTCGTGTCTTTAAGGATTAGCCATATTATATTGCTTTTTTCCACTTTCAGCCTACATCTTCATCTGTAGGGTTGGATTCCTTCAGTTCCCTATTGACATACGACCTTACTGCACATTCTGGATGATTGTTATAAAAAAGACAGGCAGCTAACACATACGATGTAATTCCACACTGACTTGACTCCATCTACAGCACTGTGAACAAGCTCGGCCGACATGAGCGGAGATTATAGGCTTCGCTGCATTCTCATTTGGCATTCAAAGGCTTCCCCATATTCGTCAGCTCGGAAGAACAGAAGTGCGAGGATAGTCTCACCTTTATTCCACCATCGAGAAAAGGGAGGCGGCACGTGTCAACTTTGAACTCGGTGGCGAAATCGATTTCTGATAAATTGCCGAGACGAGGTTCCGTAATTCCCGACGTTAAAAGGCTTTTTTTTTTTTTTTTTTTTTTTTTTTTTCATCTCTGTATCTGGTATCTACAGGTGGTGGCAGATTTCGCTCGATCAAGAAATACTCGCTTCCCGACTATCTCCACTCCTGCGTCTAGAGCGAGGCCTTGGCCTCGAGTAGCAAACAACACATCCCTGTCTTCCCGTCACCCGAGCGTACGTGGATGGGGCCAAAAGGGCCACCTCAGAAGAAGTGCAAGTGGCTTTACGGAGCACTTTCCATATCTCATCTGCTCTCTCTGCCATTCTTCTTTCTGTGGCATAGATCCGGAGCTCCCACTTGACTTTTCCCCGACACAACCGCCACATTCATGTGCGCTGAAGTGAGGACGAATGAGGAGGCTCTTTAGGGGAGCAATGGCCTCCGAATATCGTATTGTTTGCTTTCTACGGCATAACCTTTTATCATTTGAGCCAAGTGATCGATATCTTACGTGAAGGTTCTCAATATGGGTGACTAATGAGAAAACCCACGTGTCAGTTGGATTTTTAATATTGCAATCCTTAGCGAACAATGGGACATTGCAAACGTATCAATGACTTGCTTCAATTTACCCGGCCGCATATTCCCGAAATGTAACCGAGTACTGGGACCTTCCTTGAAAAAAGCGGGACGCCAAATCTTGAAAACTAACCACAGAATCTTCTTGAATATAATCTCATTATTTCCAACACCCAAATTCCCACCAAATCATCTCTTTGAATTAACCTAACCTAACCAAACCTCATTCAAGGGCATGGCAAAAAAACAAAAACAAAAAAAACAAGCGCAATGAACAAATATAATTGGTCACACTTTAATTACAATCCGCTAAAGTAAAATCAATATGATTTTCGATGCTTCTATACTATATTTATATACTAAACCGGAGGAATTTGACTTTTTGGGGCAGACAGACATATTAGATCAAGAACTGGTAATGCATTTGAGAAAATATTTATGTGCAAACAATGAGGGGGTCCACCCCATAATGAGGCTCAGAGCCCAGAGAATGGACCACATGGTTAACTCTCGGGTTTATAGAGATGGAGCAGAAGCAGTTATGGTTCTCAATGAGGCCCGCGACACCGCCACAATTGAAGCGTTTCTTGAGAAAAACCGACGCTGAGATGAATTGACCTAATCTAAGTTATGCAGTTTCAGAGTTGTTTGAAACATCCGCTTACAAAAAATAACAGAGCAGGAAATGCTAAAAATTACAGGTTACAGGTATAAAAAGCTAATGCAAATATTTTCATATCTTTATACTTAAGAAAACAAGAATAACATCAAAGTCAGTTTTACTATTATTATCATTGCACCAGAGGGATCCTGAGGATGACAGAAGCGATAGCTCTCATCCTGAGGACGTCCCTATTGACCTTGAGGGTGATCGAAGTACAGTCTCTCACTTAGCTTTCTTTGAAGTCTGATTAGTTTAAAAAATATGGCTAATTTAAAGAAGAGCTTATTTCCCTTAATTTTATAAATTCATTACCCAAATATATGGGGCTACGGACTTCAGAATGACGTAAAATCCGTGAAGTAGCAATAGTAAACTTTATTGTTAGAATGGTTAGAATAAAAATGTACATAAGCAGTAGTTGTTTCCATGAAAACAGAAAATTTACAACCAAATTAAGTCCTGAAGACAGCGTATTCGCGAATTTCTCTTTGGACCATATCTACCCACTATTCGCGGAAAATTCGTCTATTCGCGGCATTTTTCTACGAGAACCTTGAGGACGACCTAGCAGCACGCCCATCAAGAAACTCTCCACCATCACCGACAAGAATGAGGCTCCGCCCACGAAGGAGACAGCCAATCAGAAGCCGTCCCCTTGATGACATCGCATGTGACGCCACAAGCGGTGCCCAATGAAAAATGGGGTACCAGAATCCTCAAGCCACTTGACTGTAATAATTAGCGCAAATTCTACCGAAGCAGATGAGCAAGAGCCCATGCTGACACAAGGTCAGCTTAATCAAAAACAACAAACAACCGAAGCAGTTCTTTGCACTCAGCGATCCCGTCTCCACGATGGCCAAACGAGGTGGCTGAAACATGTAGACAGACGACCTTTAGTAGAAACCGGAAGAGAAAGAAACGCAAGAAATACCATGATTGACCCCTGAAGATTACTTCCTGTTCCCGACCTACGAGACCCTCAACCGGTCCCTGGTCCCCCGCCGCCTTTCATAACACCAGCCCGAAATTCCGTTGATGACCTACAGCTTGATGAACATCAGACAGCTGCTTAGAAATACAAGTGTGCAAGAAACACAAGTCATAAGAAGAATTGAAAGAATTGTGTATAAAATCAATTCTGTAACTGTAAATTCTGCCATTATTTTTAATAAAATATTATTATTATTATTATTATTATTATTATTATTATTATTAGATTATTATTATTATTATTATTTCAGTAGATGAAACCTATCCACATAGAACAAGCATACAAGGGCCATTGACTTGAGGTTCTGGCCTCCAGAGAATGTTGGTTCCAACCTCCCACCACAGACCCCGCACTGCAGCAGTAACTGATCATGAAACAATATCAGTGATATTTCTTCGACCTGGGAGAGACACGAACCCGCGACATCTCAGTGACATGCCACGGCACTAATACACTATACCAGCGGACGGACCAGTTAAAAATGCTCTTTGGAAACTCAAGTTGAGTTTATTATAAAAATTCAGTTGTTGCGGCAGATAGTTCACATCAGCAGTGAACAAAAGAAATCTTTATTTATACCAAGATCCCTAAGAAAGGTTTTGGATATTTTAAATGTTATTTGTAATTATCAGAAAATCGGTATTATTTTTTTGTCAATGATTTCTTTACACAGTTTGACACTACGTTTTATTTATCATCGTTATTAAGTTTATTTACGATGAATGATACATCATCTCTTCATACGGCAATGATACAAATCCGTATATTCGGGGTCTGTTGCTGTCAGTCTGTCAGTCCTGATTTCGTAGTCTGCCTTGGGCGTCACTGGATTTGATCTCTCAATACCTAACTACCTCCCACATGCTCTCTCTCTCTCTCCTCTCTCTCTCTCTCTTTATTAATTTCCCGTTAATATCCCTTTCTCCCATGTTTCCTCTATCTCTACGCATCTACCTATTGCAGTCTATTCACTCTCTCACTGTCTATCTCTATTCCACGAGCCTATCTACCTGTTTCCATTCAATCTCTCCTTCTCGACCAAGTCTTCTCTCTCTCTCTCTCTCTCTCTCTCTCTCTCTCTCTCTCTATCAATTTCCCTCTACGATCCCTATTTATCTATCAGATTCCCGTAAATATCCATTTCTCCCATGTTCCCTCTATCACTACGCTTCTATCTATTGCTGTTACTTCACTCTCTCCTCCCCTCAACTCTCTCTCTCTCTGTCTATCTCTACTCCACGAGCCTATCTACCTGTTTCCATTCAATCTCTCCTTCTCGACCAAGTCTTCTCTCTCTCTCATCTCTCTCTCTCCTTCTTCTCCTCTTCCCTCCTTCTCTCTCTCTCTCCGCAATTTCCCTCTATGTCGAGCCCTATTTAATCTATATTCAATTTCCCTTACTAAATATTCCCTTTCTTTCCCTATGTTCCCTCTATCTCTACGTTTCTATCTATTGCTGTCTCTCTCCTATCTATCTCTCTATTCCGCGAACCAATCTATCTGTTTCCATTAAATCTCCTCCTTCTCGACTAAGTCGTCTCTCTCTCTCTCTCTCTCTCTCTCTCTCTCTCTCTCTCTCTCTCTCGTCGGAGTTTGTGGCTTTAAAAGCCGGTGCCACGACTCATTTTCCGCAAGAACGCTCCCGTGCCTACGCGCGGATACGTCAGGTTAATTCCGCACAACCCCGCGAGGGGCGGCCAGGTGCGTGAAAAGCTGGAGAGCTAACTTCCGATTCCGATCGCCCTCGGTGAGGGAGTCGACGACGCCACGCTGGAATTCATGATCGTGTCATTTCAGTGTCATAACTGTTTTTTTAGTCTTATATATACTCATACATTTATTCATTTATCGTTTACTGTCAAAGAAAACTGGTGAGATGCCTTTTTTGTTTGTCCGTCCGCGCTTTTTCCGTCCGCCCTCAGATCTTACAAACTCCTGAGGCCAGAAGACTGCAAATTGGAAAGTTGATCATCCATCCTCCTATCATTACACATACCAAGTTCCAGCCCTCTAGCCTAAGTATTTTTTTTATAAGGTCTAGCACCGCCGAGTCCAATTCTGAGGGATACGTCTTTCTAAAGTATCCCTCAGGAGAGGTAGAACATACATCCTGCCTATGCAGCCAATCAGGAGGGTCGTAAGGGACTGGCCTATACATTAAATGCACGGGTGATGTGATTTTACTATAGGTTCAGCTTAATTTAAATGAAAAATAGTGAGATGACTTTGTCTGTCCGTCTGCATTTTTTTTTTTTTTGTCCGCCCTCAGATCTTAAAATCTGCTGAGACTAGAGAGCTCCAAACTAGTATATTGGTCATCCACCCTCCAATCTTCAAGCATACCAAAATGCGGCCCTCAGCCTCAATAGTTTTTATTTTAATTTAGGTTAAAGTTAGCCATGAAGGTTGCGTCACTAGAGGTGCCAGCCGAGACACATCTTCACTTGACCACAAGTGGGGAGCAACTGAACCCTGCCAGTCGTGTGACTGAGTTTCTTACTGCAGCACATCGAGAGTTTAATACAGCATATAACGCTGTATAGAAAACTCGATTTCGACGCATTTTTTCCTTGTTCATTATTATCTTTAGTTACTTAATTTTTAATACATGAATTATCATTATCAACATAGCTAGGAGCAACAAGTACTCGCAGTTCTAACATTTAGGGAAAAATGTTATCCTGCCTGGATGTCAACTACATACAGTGATATCATCACCTTCCCAAGTGACTCGGTACCTTCAAGTTTGATTCTTTCTGACAATCGTGTCTATGATTTACTAGAAAGACAATTGCATGTCCCATGAAGAAGATAAGGACCATTAGCCAGGAGTTTGTCCTTCAGGAAAACTCATGTAAAGTTTCAATGAAAAGGGGAATTCGCAATGATGCATCTGATTCCTGGGGCTCTTGAAGTTAGGGAGTGCTACTCGCCTCACAGAACCTCGGATTACGTATTCTGTTGAGGGGCCACGACTACCCACAGGCCAATCCCAAAGGATCTCTCTCTCTCTCTCTCTCTCTCTCCTTGCACAGAAACTGTGTCATTACTTTTCTGCCAACGACTGAATGCCTGCCACATGTATACTGGCGTCACATCGGCAACGGTCAGTATCATCCACTTCAACCATT
>NC_087211.1:37397689-37410189 GCF_015104395.2 Macrobrachium nipponense
AGGTCGAGGAGCCAGCTTGGTTCCTCAAATTCGAATAACGATATCAATATTTTGATAACCTTTCACCTGCTTCGTGGCTTCGTGTTATAACCCTAGGTACGAAAGGGAGTCTCCTGCGTGATTATGTTATGTTATTCTTATGCTAACCTGTAAGTGGAAGTTTGCTTAGTCTCTCTCTCTCTCTCTCTCTCGTTTCTCTCTCTCTTCTCTCTCTCTCTCTCTCTCTCATATATATATATATATATATATAATATATCATATATATATTTATATATATATATATATATATATAGTACATACGTGGCAGCTTTGTGTCCGTTAATATTTCTCTGTCTCATACATCCCCGCACGCACACACACACGCACAATCCCATAAGCTCCGTGTTTTCCTAAAGTATGGATCCCTGCCAATAGATAGCCTAAGCTTGGTGACGTGTGCGTAGGACGTCGTCTCTCTTCCCGCCATAACCGAGTCGCGCATTGCATGTCGGACGCCTCGGTCACGCAACCTCCCCTCAGAAGCCGAACACGCTCCGGGTGACCCCATTTAGGGAAAATAATGACTTCCCCCTTCGGAACTGTCACTTTAGCCATCAGGCGCCCCCTCCATCTACTCAATCTCCTGTCCTCGTAACCCTGTAGATGTTACAGTAAGACTGTGGAACTAGGGAATTCGTGAAATCACCGATTCACTTACGGACAACCCCGAGGGGCTAGTACTAAACACGGCGAAACAGTGTAGATGAATCGCCGTTGTGCAGAGTTTAGTACTACCCCTCGGGGATCAAATGCTCTTCAGTGAATTGGTGATTTCACGAATTTCCCGAAAATTTCAAAGATTCCTGAAATCACCGATTCACTTAAGCCCCGTCCACACGACGGGCAAATGCCCGGCAGGCAGACACTGTCCCCAATTCTCTGTGGTATGAGGTGAACTGACGAAGCAATACTGGCAAAATAAAATGTCAGGTTAAAGCAGATCATCTTAATCTTCAGGTCAGAGTGTTATGTACACAACACTTTCCCCTTCCATTTTGTTCTTAGCTTTTCCAAAACTGATGGAGAATCTTGGTTGGGATTGACAAAATATAGTAAATGTAGTCATTAATTAGGATGTTGTATGGAAAAATGCGTATAGTAATGTCTGTTAATGTACATCATCCAATGAACAAGCAGAGAAGCTATATACTTGTAACTTGACAAAACTGGAAAATAATGAAATCCGGATAATTCCGTTACTTAATGATAAACACACTTATATGCCTATATGGGTATGTTTCTTTTGCACACACATTGCATGTATGCATATGTGTGTTTTTCTTCTGTCTACGTATGTATGTGTACTATTTGTTCACATGTATAAGGTCAGGGGACTTACTGTAACCCTTCTTATGGAGAAATTATTGACTGGATTAACCAAACCTTTTAGGCTTGACACGGAATCCAGAAGCCATCAATGTTGTTTACATTTTTCGATGTACGTAATGTAGAAATATTGAGTGACAGATGACAAACGATTTTGACACGTTCAGGGGAAGCAAGTGTGCTGGTAACTCTGCTTTGTTATCTTTTAGTATATTTTCAACTGGAATATATGATAGAAACTAGGATTTTGCTAACTGAAGGGAAGGTTATATATATTATCTCGCTTCTCTCTCTCTCTCTCTCTCTCTCTCTCTCTCTCTCTCTCTCTCTCTCTCTCTCTCTCCTTCCTTTAGGTAGAAGCTTGTACATGAAGTGTAAGAAGTAAACCAGATTACAAACAGTTGCTAATGGTTGCGTGAACTCTTGATTATATTCCTGATCATTTTTTCATTACCAGATGTTGAAGCAAATGTTAAGTTGGGCTGTTTGATCTGGTAACAGTGTTTCAAAAGCGGAGAGAATTCCGGGCGAAATCAGAGTGCCTGCCGGGCATTTGCCCGTCGTGTGGACGGGGCTTTAGGGAGATCTGATCCCCGAGGGGCTAGTACTAAACATGGCGAAATAGTGTAGATGAGTCTGTTGCGCCGCGTTTAGTACTAGCCCTTCGGGGATCAAATGCTCCTCAGTGAATTGGTGATTTCACACATTACCTGAAAATTTCAGGGATTTCGTGAAATCCCATAGTCGTCCTTACTCTAAACTATCTTGGGAGGGTTACGTTCATCACCAATCCAACAAAGTGTACTTAAAAGCCTTTCCTCTGGTCATACTTCACCGTATAAAGAGCATCTACACACCCTTTCCCCAGTCATACTCACCTACCCCCAGGTATACCTATCCCTTCACCGTAGTCATACTCCTTCTTAGATATATCAACCCTTGGATATGTAAACATAGGTACCCCTCTTGTAGAAGTAGTCAGCCTTCTTCCAGTGGTTACACTGTCAGCACGTAAACTCTCTTAGTGATATTCTGTCATTAGATTTATCTACAAGGTCTTCCCTTCGATGTAGTTAAGCTATCAGCAGTCACACTCCATCCCCAACCCTAAGCAATACCCTCATCTTCCACGACACCCCATTCCACCCCATTCCCATGGGTATATAGTGCCCACAGAACCAGTCCGTGTGTCGTAACTTTCACCGTTGCAGTGTCTCCAAATACCTTTCCCGTAGCCCTACTTTCATTTGTTTTTGTTTGTTTATATGGTGTTTTTACGTTGCATGGAACCAGCATTTATCCAGCAGCGGACCAACGGCTTTGCGTGACTTCCGAAGATCCGAACCACGTCGAGAGTGAACTATCACCAGAAATACACATCTCGCATGGTCAAGACCATGCCGATCACGCCACTGATGCGCTTACATTCATCTGTCTTTCTAGTAGGTGTAAGACACCCTTCACGTAGTCACGATGCTCTTTCCCGGCCTTCGCTCTTGGTATCCCTCCCTCCCTCCCTCCCTCGTTACACCACTAACGCCTCATCACTCTAGACGCAGGTTTCTTGACACAGTACGCTCGAGGTCCTTCGAGCTGACGCCTTACGCAAAGTTACTTTGGGATTTATTGGGTTAACGAACGCAAGTGGCGGAGCGTCATTCTTAAAGGGAGGCTGCTCGTTCTTGCCCTACATTTTGTCTTCGTTTCTTTTTTTCCCCATCACTTTTACCATAATCTTTTGC
Source organism: Macrobrachium nipponense (assembly GCF_015104395.2). NCBI lineage: Eukaryota > Metazoa > Arthropoda > Malacostraca > Decapoda > Palaemonidae > Macrobrachium > Macrobrachium nipponense. The sequence goes on from NC_087211.1 coordinate 37,400,797, forward strand.
TACACATTTTATTTCTTCTCATTTTCTGTCCGGAAGAAACCGAAGCAGGAAGAGTGTATTGAGAAAGACCGAACTATGGAAAGGTGGAAGAAATATTTGGCGTAGGAGACTATTTATTGCTCCTTACGTAATTGTTTACTTTCTAAACAAAGTTGCGAAAAAAGTTACTATTTAGAGCCAGGCCAACAGGGCAACCGGAGTGCAATTTTTGGGTAAAGAGCATTATCTCTAGGGAGTGTCCAGCCTTCTGTAAATGTTTCAGGTCATTTAATATTGCCAAGTAAGACACTCATCCATAATTAAGCAATAAGGAATGAAACTGGCAGAGGCCTCTCTCTCTCTCTCTCTCTCTCTCTCTCTCTCTCTCAGGGAACACTCGCTGCAGGAGGAATGGCTCATTGGCGAAACCATGCAGGTTCTGCATATTTTATTTCCACTTCGTTAAGTCAAATTTTTTTTGCTCGATTCTATTCTCTACTACTGACTTTACTTTCAACGTTTTTATCACTTTTCCTGATGAAGGTTCCTGCAAAATAGGGCAAGATTCTGTTTGAATATGAAAAGATCCTGACTGTATCTATCTATTTATATACATACATACATATCAATATATATATAATATATATATATATATATATATATATATATATATCTACATATATATAGATAGTAGATATATATATATATATCTATATCTATATCTATTAGATATATATATATATATATATATATATATAGATATAGATATAGATATAGATATATATATATCTATCTTATATACCTATATATATATATATATATATATATATATATATATATATATAGATAGATATATATCTATATCATATCTATCTATATCTATATATATATATATATATATATATATATATATATATATATATATAGATATGATATATATAGATATATATATATATAGATATATTATATCTATATATATATATATCATATATATATATAGTATATATATATATATATATATATATATATATATATATATATATACTTGTAAAACAAAGTATTCTACATTCGGGAAAAGTGAAAGAACGGAGCGCGAAATTTATTACCGTTTTAGTTTTCTGTAAAAGAAAACTATTGAGATGGCTCTTTGTCTCCGTCCGCACTTTTTCTGTTCGGCCTTAGATCTTAAAAACTCCTGAGGCTAGAGGGCTGCAAATTGGTATGTTGATCATCCACCTTCCAATCATCAAACGTACCAAATTGCAGCCCTCTGACCTCAGTAGTTTAAATTTTATTTAAGGTTAGAGTCAGCCCTCATCGTGCGTCTGGCACTGCTATAGGTGCCAGCAACACAGGCCACCACCGGGCCGTGGCTGAGCGTTTTATGGATCGCGGCTGATAGTTTCATGGGTCCGGGCGCCAGATTTCTTACTGTATTATTTATGCTGGACAGAAAACTCTTTTGCGCAGTTTTTACTTGTTATTCTAATGCATGATTTAGAGTAAAAAGACAAGACATTGCAGTTCGTAGTTTCACTTTCCTCGTGGACAGGTATACTCTGTATTGAAATGACCTCGTCTTGATTTTCTCACGCCTTTTGGATATATGCACTACTTATCATCACCAGGCGCCTCAGGTCCTGACAAAAAATAAAAACTTGGAAAGAGTTTCTTCATTCATTTCCCGTCTAGACTGCACTTCTATCCAAAGTGATGGAATCGAGACGTGAAGCCTCTCCGACTAGCATTGATGCATATCAATGGTGAAAGTGATCCTTAAATTATCTCTCTACAGATATCACTATAGGAGATTCACATCACCCGTGCATCTGATGTCTAGGCCAGTCCCTTACGACGCTCCTGATTGGCTGTTGATAAGCCAATCACAGGGCTGGAAACTCTCAATCTCTCGAGAGAGTTCACATGGGCAGGATGTATGTTCCACCTCTCCTGAGAGATACTTTTGAAAGACGTATCCCTCAGGAGAGGTGGAACACACATCCTGCCTATGTGAACACTCTCGAGAGTCTCCAGCCATGTGATTGGCTTATCAACAGCCAATTAGGAGCTCCGTAAGGGACTGGCCTAGACATCAGATGCACGGGTGATGTGAATCTACTGTAGCATTGGTGCCTATCGATGGTGAAAGTGACCTGTAATTTATCTCCTTAAAGATATCGCTAGTACACTCTTCCCTTTGGAGCCTGGGCTGTAAACTAAATATTGCCCTTTGATTTTCATTTGTATTTCGATGTGAGGATGCACTCGCCATGAATTCACCATCCTTGCTTCGTTCATCTGTAGCTAACTAACGACCATGTCCCAAATTCACGGCTTTAACCAACGGAGAGAGAGGCCTTTATCCTGACATCTCTGTCTCGACTCAAATTCGGATCCTGATCCAGGTCCTCTCGGTAATGAGGAGAGTAAGTGTATAGGAAGGATTCAGTTCGAATACACGCTGGTTTGGTCCCTGGGCTCAAGGGAGGCCTCCGGATATTCTTGGCAAATCAGGACTCAAGGGTTCCAATGGGATCGTGTTTATTCAAAACATATTTAATTGGGATCGAGGTGGTTGACTTGAATGTTCGATTTGACCAACCGGCACCGGGAAACCGAGGAGTCCGGAGTTCATTACGTTTTGGTTGTTGGTATTGATACACGAACAATAGATTCAGATACTGACTTAGTGAGAAAGAGAAAAACTACGAATTCCGTTACCAAATCGATTTGTAATGAAAACTTATAAATCCCACCATTCCTCCATCATTTCTGGGAGATGCCAGTCAAAAAAGGAGGCCCCCATCATTTTCATAGGCTTAGGGCCACTTCATATAAGCAAAATCTGGAGCCTTCATCAACCCCCTCTCCCTCTCCCCCCATCCCACGAAATTATCTCCCTCATCTCACCCTGTTCCTTCTTCATCTAGCGTCCATTTTCCCCCCACCCCCACCCCCCGTACCCCCGCCTTCCCTTCCAGAGGCTCGTGCCTCCAGGAGGGTCGTAAAGAGTCATCTTTACGCCTCATATCGCCCACCAGAAACTAATTTGCTGAAGTGTTCCGTCATGGCGGGGTCCGATTCGACCTTTTTTTTTTTTCCTTTTCTTCTGGGGGCGGGGTCGGGGGCGGGCCACCTAATTTTACATGATCTATGCGTATCCGGCAGCGGGTTTAGATGTGGCAGGTGGAATCACACCTAGATCGTGGACGGAATAATAACATTATAAATGAAGGATTGGACGAGAAAAGAACGGTAGGACTTACCTTGGATCTGGTAAAAGGCCGTCACGCCAACTCGGTCAGGGCAGTCGAAGGATATTGGTCCCTGTTTTGGGGGAGGGAAAGACGAGGCAGTTAGCACATGTGTTCCGCTGTATAGGGAGCGTTGTTTGGGAATAAAGTGATTACGGGGGAAATGTCATTATTAAGTACATGACAAAGTATGTAGGAAAGCATATGTACATATATATAAATGTATGTATGTAAGTATATGTGTATGTGTGTGCGCGTACTTGCCTGAAATGATAGTATGATGATTAAACAAATAAACATGAAATTAAATTGCCACATTGTAACCAGTCAAGAGAAAACTAACTACTTTCATAATCATAAATAACGACAAACACAACAAACTGAACAGCAACACAATGACAAGAACCCTAATCAATCAGAGACCGTTAGAAAAACAACGGAAAGGACACAGCGTCTGATGAGACGATGTGATAGGAGAGGTTCAGAGGCCCTCGCTCGTCTTGATCTCGAGATTTTACTGCTCTGAAACTATCTCCTTAAAGATAGTTTCAGATAGCCCGCGCATCGGCAGTGACCGGCGGCGGAACTCTCTAGTTTAGTTAATATATAAAGTAGTATCTCCAGCTTCAATGGCCAATGAATTAGTGCTGTTGCAGGATCCATTCAACCGCTGAGTATGGCTCCTGCTGAATGATTAGACCACTAATCCTATTCGTCTGAAGCTGTGTATCACAATAAAGCTCAAAGCAGCATCATAGAATACTACTTTAGGTTTCAATTATCTTTAAGTAAGATTGATTCTGTCATTTATACAGATACAGTGAGTTTAAGCAGCCTGTTTTATACAATTCTCATGAAATAAAACTGATTCAGCAATATAAAATGATACATTGTTTCAACAGTCTTTTTTTTTTCTTTTTGCAATTATCATAATGTAAAACTGATTCACCAATATCAAATGATGCACTGAGTTTACAAACAATTATTTTACAAAGTGGCTTGACTTCAAAAACAAAAAGTAATAAAGAGAGTATGCAACTATCACATTTAATGACTAATTCAACAATTCAAATAGGTAGTCTGGATATATAATTATTACTAAGAAATTATACCGGTATAAATATATGACAATCTTTACTCTTCAACTATTCAGAATCGTACACTGCGCATAAAACTATCTTGAATTAAAGTTGAATCAACGACATACATCAGTGCCTGAAGTAAGATAAAATTATAAATAAGAGCTAATTTAATGCACACACGGTGTACTCTTAACTATAAATTAAGGCCGCATCAGTACAAATTTGTACCGCAACGAATATATCCCTTCTCCCAGCATTGATAACCACTTTTGTTGGGACGCCATTCAACTGAGCGTAATCCCTCCTTCCACATCCCATGATTCCTAATCCTGGAATTTGATATCTTTCCAGGTCTGTCATTTCTTTGGGGCTGAGCCCCACTACTTTGCTAACCCCCTCCACATTTCATTTTTGTTATGCAGGTAATGATATTAGTTTGCTAAGACTGTCATCTTGTTTTTACTGTAGAGGCTGATGGCTTTAGCAACTTGATGTTCATACCTGCCTATCCAGGCGTTAGGAAAACAACAAAAAGAAAGGCGTTAGGGAAATTTATGATGATTTTCCTGGATTTGCGAGCACTGTGGCAGTGAACTGTGTATGATCGCTTAAATCGGGACGACTGAGCTGTGCTGTGCTCTCTCTCTCTCTCTCTCTCTCTCTCTCTCTCTCTCTCTTTCTTTCTTATAAACAAACACACGCACACACACATACACAGAAATACAGAACTAATCTTATCTTCATACACGAGGAAGCCTTGATCGCTTGCAATGTATTATGCATAAATACGTATAACATATATATATATTACTATATATCTATATATGTATATGTATACTGTTATAAATATATATATATTGTATATATATAGATATATATATATATATATATATTATATATATCTATATATATATATTATAAAAGATCAGAGGGCGTGGAAACAGGCTGGTACATAAGAACATCTTTATTACTGACGAGATTTCGAGACAAGTCTCATTTTCAAGGCTATAATAATAGAATAAATGTTGTAGATTATGAAAACATATAAATTATACAAAAATCTCTTTAAAAACAAATTTACATAAGGGTAGATTCGTCCTTGCAGGAAGTACCAACCTATATAGAAGGGCGATTGGAATGAGGGCATGTAAAAAGCAAATAAGACGGTCACGACAGGTAGAGAGGGGTGGAGGAGTTTTGGGCATTCAACAATGGTAGGTACTGTCTGTTTGATAGTTAGTGATTCCAGAATAGCCAGTGCTAGCTCGGAAGAGGCCCTTGTTATGATTTTAAATTGATTGTATTCAATGTTACTACCACATTTATTAGCATGCTCTCTTAATCCAGAATTTTCGAATATTTGGTTTTAAAGAGATTTTTGTATAACTCATTTGTTTTTATAATCTACAACATTTATTCTTTTATTACAGCCTTGAAAATGAGACTTGCTGTCTTGAAATCTCGTCACTAGTAAAGATCTGATCTCATATATATATATATATATATATATATATATATATATATATATATATATATATATATATATAAGTCATATCACATTTCCGTGATTCATATACATATATCGAGCTACAATGTCCTTTAATATCTAATTCGCTCTACCTCGGAATTAATATATTTTCATATATGCTTAACCGAAGGGGAATTTTTTCTCGATAATAGGATTGCCTGGACCAGGGCGCGAACCTATGGATCCTTTCAAACCCAGGAACGTCAGTGAAGCTTTACCTACTACCCACCGCGAGAGGCTAAAAGTTCATGTCGCCTCTCACCCTCATATACCTTTCGCGCCCAGGTAATTAGTGGTTTGGAGACAACATCAACCCACCTCGACTCCGGTAGTGTTTGTAGTGCTTTTTGACAGCACGTAGCCAATCTATAAGTCATATCACATTTCCGTGATTCATATACATATATGTGAGAGGGCGACATGAACTTTTAGCTCTCGCGGTGGTGTAGTAGGTAAAGCTTCACTGACGTTCCTGGGTTTGAAAGGATCCATAGGTTCGCGCCCTGGTCCAGGCAAATCTATTATCGAGAAAAAATTCCCCTTCGGTTAAGCATATATGAAAATATATTAATCCGAGGTAGAGCGAATTAGATATTAAAGGACATTGTAGCTCGATATATATATATATATATATATATATTATATATATATATATATATATATTTAACCGATTGGATTCGTTTTCCTTTTGCAATGCTCTCTGCATTCGAAAGAAGGTAATGTTATGGCAATACGCCAAAGGTGTAAGGACCAATTATTATTCTGAAAAGGATCGTGCTTCCGTGGAACATTTCAACGGATCGAGACTTCCCTTGTGTAAAAGGAAAAGAATTGTGTGAGAGAGAGAGAGAGAGAGAGAGAGAGAGAGAGAGAGAGAATGAATGTGTGTTCATTTTCTTGTGCTCTCTCTCTCTCTCTCTCTTTCCTTCTCACTTCAAGCCAATTACTTCACCGCTCAACTCGCCCTTTACCAGCACCCGAACCGGCTGGTTCCCCTACCGGCAAAATGAAAGGAAAGGTTACCTGTTAGGCTTTTCCCTGGTCCAATTTCCCCTCGGGACCCCTCACAAGTCGCTTCCTGAGGGATTCCCTATTCTAATCGTTACGTCATCCCCTGGGCAAACGGAACTCTTCATTAGAGTCGATTTCACAAATTCATTTTATGTAATTCTATCCTATTTTCAAAAATCTATTTGCCTAGGGATAATTATGGTTATTCTGATACTTATTTTCATTTCAAATTTTTTTCTACCGATTTCTAGTTGAGTATAGCTTAGTTTAACTAGCTGATTAATAGCCCTACTAGAACTGGCCCGAACGATTAGATTCCTTTTTTATTTACGTGGCTAGGAACCAATTGTTTACTCAGCAACGGGACCTACAGCTTAATGTGGGATCCGAAAAAAAACTCATTATATCGAGAAACGGATTTGTAATCACCAGAGATACATTCCTCTGGTTCCGCATTGGCAGCAGCGGGGAGCGAACTTTGGCTACCAAATTGATAGGCGGGTACGCAAACCACTCGTCCAGTGAGGAACTACCGATTTATAGTACTTGAATTGAGCCAATAATTCTATTTAATATACTTTTGGTTAGGGATACATCAGTCTCGATGGGTGGTAGGCTTTGACCAAGGTATATAGCCTTATTCTATACTATACCTTGGCTTTGACTAAGCTGGTCTTGTGCCAGAACGGTGAGGTATGCGAGGTCAACAATGAGAACTTTAGCATTATCATATTTTCAATGTTTCTACGATTAGTGTTATTGTTCTTTAAAGTTCCCAATAATATACTGATGGAAGCAGTAGTAAAATATTATAAAAACTCTGTAAAAGTTGGAGATCTGACTACCGAGGGCAGCCATTCTTGACATTTTTGTTTTGTTTACCTTCATACATTTTATGTTAAATTGTTCATTGACTGAAGATGAACCCAGGGTAGGGTTCGAAAGCTTTTACATAGTTTTATAAAGTTTTACTACTGCTTCCATCGGTATATGGGGACCTTAAAGAACATTACTTGTGCCCTCGTAATTGAGATTGCTACCCATTAGTGTTATTGTTTTTATTGCCATTTCAGTCAAGTGCCCCATCTCCCTCACATTTATTTCTGAATGGGTCGGTGGTGTTCGGTTCAACACCGGACCGGCCTTATGCCGGCTCAGGACGTTCTCCAGAGGCCTAGTGTGTCCCTCTGTACTGGGTCCAATTGATAAAGTTTTTTTAAATTTTTAGTTAATTTTTTGGGGGATCACAAACACAAAATCAATGGCGCAGTTATTCTGAAGTCTACTTCCACATTACTGTCCACTTATTTATTAATCCCCTCCCTTGAAGGGAATCACATTTGGTTGAATTTGTTTACTTATTTGTCGTGTGGATTTTCACGAATCTTTGACCATAGGTGGTCGACGGAACTGACAATAGGTGGCTAGATTTTGGGTGATTTGGGAATGTTATTTAATTAATTATCTATTAATTTTACAGTTTTAAGTCTCAGGAAAGTACTACATATAAGCACCCTCGTTCCTTTTTGACGTTACGCTCTATTTACTATTTCTTGAAGGAACGTTTGAACTATGGTACTTATGAAAAAAAATGTCTTGACTTATATGAGGGTGATTTTCAAACCAGCCAGCATTCTCGAATTTTCATCTATATATTTTTACATTTCTAAGTCTCAGGAAAGTACATATAAGCACCCACGTCCCTTCTTGACGTTACGCTCTATTTGCTATTTCTTGAAGGAACATTTTGACTATGGTACTACTTATCCAAAAAATGTCTTGACTTATATGAAGGTGATTTTCAAACCAGCCACCATTCTCGAATTCAAAATGAATCTTTCTTGCGCCATCAGCTTTGAAAAAATGAGTGGAATGAAATCAGTGAATGTCAACACTCGTCGCCTTCCGTTTCATCACGCGGACCCTAATAAGGATATCGTTGACTCTGGGGCCCGACGGCCCCCTAATTAATCTTAACGATGTCTCGTGAAACTTAATAATCTGACGCTTGGCAAACTATTGCAAAACACAGATGGAATTAATATACATTCATGAATTGCTAATCAATACGTGTCACTAATAACTATGTCAACATTCATAAGTGTGCGCATGTGGCTAACAAAATGAATACAATAGACATAGTTATATGACCGAGCACCTGCGCACGCAAGCACACAAACACACACACATAAATAAACATATATATATAATATATATATACATATATATATCTATATATACATATATATATATATCTATCTATATATATATATATATATATATATATATATATATATATACATATATATATATATATATATATATACATTATATATATATATGGTTATGGGTGTGTGTGTTGGATAACTACGCGGAAAACATAAGTGATGGGTCCTCATATTTTTAATCAAATTCAACGACATTGATTCTCCTTCAGGCGAGGCTTACCAAAACAGGTATATTCCATAAAGAATAGAAAACATCATCAATAGTTACATTTACGGGATACTGTAACCCAAGGATGGATAAGGCCACAAAC
>NC_087211.1:37415189-37435189 GCF_015104395.2 Macrobrachium nipponense
TTCTGGTGTGTTAACCCTCCTATAGTAGATTCACATTAAATGTGCAATTAATGTTAGGCCAGTCCCTTACGACGCTCCTGATGGCTGTTAATGAGCCAATCACACGACTGGACACTCTCAGTCTCTCGAGAGAGTTCACATAGGCAGGATGTATGTTCCACCTCTCCTGGGGGATACTTTTGAAAGACGTATCCCTCAGGAGAGCTGGAACATAGATCCTACCCATGTGAACTCTCTCGAGAGACTGAGAGTTTCCAGCCATGTGATTGGCTTATCAATAGCCAATCAGGAGCGTCGTAAGGGACTGGCCTAGACATCAAATGCACGGTTGATGTGAATCTACTACAGTAAAGACTAGGCTTAACGTTCGTCGGACTCACATGCAAACGTGTTGCTTCCGTCTGCTCTACCTATGCATACATCAATAGAACATTCATGCGCTACTTAGATGAATACAGGGACGCATCATGTTGGAAGAGATCAGGTGTGACTAAATAAATTGTAAAGCCAACACTTGGAAGTCGACGAAAGCTCTCGGAGCAGCAGCGTCCCCTGGTGGCACGTGACCGAGTGGGACTGGAACCGGCACTAAACTAAGTTTCAATAGTGCAACTGTATAACAATACCATTATTTCAGCAATGCGTTTCCTGGGTAACGCTGATTCAAAAACATACAAAATTCTGAAAGACGTGAACAAAATAAGGGGTGAGCACGTTTCGTGTCCAAGTCTGCTTTATATCTGTAGTGATCTTCTATACATAGAGCTGTCATAATTATGTTGCAAGAGGATTGTTTATCCTGGGGAAGTGACTACTTTTCAATGTATTACTGTCGTATAACTCTCTATCTTATTAATAAAACCTTTAATAATGATGGTAATTCCATGAGTTATGTATTAACTGTGATGAAAATGGATCAATGAAATGGAGCGACAGTCATTACAAATTTAAGCAGCACTGACTCGGGCTAAGAACAGACATTCTGCGGGGAAATGATGGCTACTGTGCAGCATACCCGCGGACATAATGCCCAGAACCCTTCTACAATACTATCAATTTAGATACCTACCTGGAATACCAATCTTCCCTATAGACACCACCTCATTAACCAACATTTTCTCAGCCTCCCCGTCATCTTTCCTCCCCAAAATGTCTGAAATATAGAATCTACTACTCACTCACCAACAACCCTCCTTTCTCTCGGCGTGACCAGACCACCTCAAAGCACTCTGCACCATTTTTTCCCTTCTGACCACATCATCATCATCATCGTTCTGTACCTGAATATCTCGCCCTCTCAACTATTCCTCCTCCATATACACTAGGCAGACAAGTAAGTCTTAACAGTTGCATTATTTCTCATTCATACACAACATATAGGCTACCTTCACTTCCACGAATGCACACATACACACACATACGTATATATATACACAGACATATATATAGCTAATCTTTCATTCACGAATTTTCAAAAGTAGATGCTGGATGTTCCTTTAATAACTTACTGCAATGATCAGTTACTACCTTTTGCTAAACTCGAAACATCTTTGTAATTTTACTGTTTTTAAAGTCTGCTCACCTAAAAACCTTCCAAATGATTTACGGTCTCTTCAAAGCTTTTCCAGTACCAGAATGTGGTTTGGCCACTTGAAAACCAAAGTGGAACCACTTGTAAACATTTCAAAATAATTATTAGACGACTTAACAACCTTCCACAACCAAAACTTTGATTACTTAAAACATTTCAAATTACTGCTTTGTTTACTCAAGAACCTTTGAAAGTTATGACGGATTTACTTAACTTTCCAAATCATGATTTTTTGTTTACTTAAAAATCTTACAAAAGTGTTTAATTTCTATGAAAATTCCATAAATCAGTTATTACCTAATGACTTCCCAGCCTGACAACCCTAAACCTTTTGAAAATCAAGTTTTGTTTTCTCATCAAGACACCTTTGCAAGCGAGTTTTCTGTACAACGTTTAATGTTGTATTAGACTCTCAACCAGCGCCCATGAAACTATCAGCTGCGGCCCATAAAAAGCTCAGCCACGGCCCAGTGGTGGAGAACGTTGTTGGCCCCTAAAGAGATGCCAGACGCACGATCATGGCTAACTTTAATCTTAAATAAAATATATACTACCGAGGTCAGAGAGCTGGTATTTGGTATGTTTGATGATTGGAGGGTGGATGACCAACATATACCAATTTGCAGCCCTCTAGCCTCAGTGGTTCGTAAGATCTGAGGGCAGACGGAAAAGTGCGGACGGACTGAAAAATAACCATCTCAATAGTTTTCTTATACAGAAAACTAAAAAAATAAATAAATAAATAAAATAAAATACAATAAAGAAAACCCCCTTTTTGTGACTGAGGAATGTGACTTTTAAAATCCTTGGGGTTCCTTACCATGACATCGTAGGTTTTTGAGTTGCGTTGCCAGACTGGTGGTGACCCCCGTTGCACTGTTGCTATTCAGAGAGAGAAACAAAGGGAGGATGACAACATACTGTTCGGAATTCGGAATAACGGCTTTAATTTCATTAAGGTTCATTAAGGTCCATTTTATAATTGGTACGAATCCTAATCAGATACAAAAAATAACCGGATGGGCAAAGAATACTAATTATTATTATAATAATGATCGACACATGGAAATAATGAATAATGCATGGAGGACCTCATAATAATAGTGCCTAAACAAAACAATAAAAATGTGGACATAGAAAAATAACAACAATGGTGATAATCAACACATAGAGAATTAACAATTAGGAAAATTTTAAAAACAAAAATGGTAAACAAGTACACACAATAATTACTAGACAAAAAATAGCAGCGAGAACTAGGATTATAATATATACATGGCAACAAAGGCAATATTAATAATATAATAATAATAATATCTTGGAACATCCTTTTTAAACATACTTTGTTAAAAGAATGGCTGTGCTTAACGAATTAATTTCATATGACAAAAGTTGTCTTACAAATTAATTCGCTAAACACAGCCATTCTTTGTAACACAATAATAATAATAATAATAATAATAATAATAATAATAATAATAATAATAATAATAATAATAATAATAATAATAATAATATAATAATAATAATAATAATAAAATTACACATACTAGCATGAGTCTTGAAATGGAGACAAATAGCACAGTTATGCAAATGTACGTACATATATTTAAAGATAAATCTGTACAGAGAACTTTTGGAATCTGTTCGATTCCCATTTTCAATCGAACAGAATCCCGAAAGCTCTCTGTACAGATTTATATTTAAATAATAATAATAATAATAATATATAATTAATAATAACAATAATAATAATAATAATAATAATAATGATGTGGCGCGTGGAGGAGTGGGTTAGGTCGTCAATAGACTTAAGTCAAGTTAAGCAACATTGGGGCTGGTCAGTCGTTGGATGGGTGACCGCTCTCCTCGGCGTTGGTTCCTTGGGAAAGGATCTTTACCATAATTTCCTCAGTCTACTCAGCTGTAAATGAGTACCTATCCCGGATGGGTAGGGTCCAGCTATGGGTTAAATAGGCAAAACTCAGCAATGATGGAAAGAAATGAAGGAATAAACGACACGACGTAAATGGAGCTTCGTCCGGCAACCAGGTATTCAACCCAATTGAAGGGGAAGACGGTCAGGTACTTGGAGGTCGTTCATCCAGCAACTGATCACCACAACGACAGTAATCAACAGCAGGCCTGAGATTGGAGCTACAGAGGCAAAAAGGAAGAAATGGACAAGAGAAGAAAAATAAGGAAAAAAATATGGAGATGCTACATCAGAAGCAACCCGACGGAGAGAGGATATAGAAGAAGATTGGTCAACATCTGGAATGAGAGGAATAACACCCCCAAACAGAGCAGAGGCTGGCAGACCAAGTAAGGAACATAAAGAAAAAGAACTGGCTCTCCCCAACAAAGAGAAGAACTGGAAAGGGAAATGTCACACGACAACGAATTACACGAAGACGAACTGAGAGACGATGCCACAGAAGACGACGAGGAGGATGAGGTATCAAACAATGACACACGAAGAAACACCGACGAAGTAACAGAGAGGACGGAATGGGTAGAAAAGATTAGACAATGGATGGAGCCAGATACAGAGAGAACAAAGATCCCCTCCATGAAAGCCTACAACACCAAGAAATTAAGGGAGAAAACAAGTGAGGTCAATGAAATAATGGGCATAATACACACCACCAGTATCACAGAAACAAATAACTTGACATATGCAGGAGCAAGATTAGTAGCAGAACTGATGGGGATTCGAACACCAACACAACCAACCCAACAGAAACCAAAACAGCAACCTCCTTGGAAAAGGCGCCTGGAAAAGCAAATCATGGTGATGAGATCTGACTTGAGTAAACTGAAAGAGATGGCAGAAAAAAAAAAAGGCTAAGAAGCAAGAAAACAAGGGATGGAACTCAACGAGAAATTACAAAGTACTAGAGAGGGGACTAAAACATCACAATAGAAGATGTAAAACAAACAGAGGCTTAAGGCCAAAGCACACAAGATCCAACGGTACATGAACAGGAATAAGGGATACCAACAGAACAAACTATTCGGAACCAACCAGAAAAAGACTATACAGCCAACTAAGAGGGGAAGACAACCACCCAGAAATTCCTGAAGCCGAACCAAGTAAGAGACTCTGGGAAAACATATGGAGCAATCTGGTATCACACAACACATGCAACATGGCTCCAGGAAGTCAAGGAAGAAGAAAAACGGGAGAATAAAACAAAGATTCACAGAGATCACGACAGACACAGTCAGACACCACTAAAGAAAATGCCAAACTGGAAAGCCCCAGGTCCCGATGAAGTCCATGGATACTGGCTCAAAAACTTCAAGGCCCTACACCCGCGAATAGAGAACAACTCCAGCATTGTATCTCAAATCACCAAGCACCCAAATGGATGACCACAGGAAGAACATCCTTAGTACAAAAAGACAAGAGTAAGGGAAATATAGCCAGTAACTACAGGCCTATCACCTGCCTACCAATAATGTGGAAGTTACTAACAGGTATCATCAGTGAAAGGCTATACAACTACCTAGAGGAGACAAACACCATCCCCCACCAACAGAAAGGCTGCAGAAGGAAGTGTAGGGGCACAAAGACCAGCTCCTGATAGACAAAATGGTAATGAAGAACAGTAGGAGAAGGAAAACCAACCTAAGCATGGCATGGAGAGACTATAAGAAAGCCTTCGACATGATACCACACACATGGCTAATAGAATGCCTGAAAATATAATGGGGCAGAGGAAAATACCATCAGCTTCCTCAAAAATACAATGCGCAACTGGAATACAATACTTACAAGCTCTGGAATAAGACTAGCAGAGGTTAATATCAGGAGAGGGATCTTCCAGGGCGACTCACTGTCCCCACTACTCTTCGTAGTAGCCATGATTCCCATGACAAAAGTACTACAGAAGATGGATGCCGGGTACCAACTCAAGAAAAGAGGCAACAAAATCAACCATCTGATGTTCATGGACGACATCAAGCTGTATGGTAAGAGCATCAAGGAAATAGATACCCTAATCCAGACTGTAAGGATTGTATCTGGGGACATCAGGATGGAGTTTGGAATTGAAAAATGCGCCTTAGTCAACATACAAAAGGCAAGTAACGAGAACTGAAGGGATAAAGCTACCAGATGGGAGCAACATCAAACACATAGATGAGACAGGATACAAATACCTGGGAATAATGGAAGGAGGAGATATAAAACACCAAGAGATGAAGGACACGATCAGGAAAGAATATATGCAGAGACTCAAGGCGATACTCAAGTCAAAACTCAACGCCGGAAATATGATAAAAGCCATAACACACGGGCAGTGCCAGTAATCAGTACAGCGCAGGAATAGTGGAATGGACGAAGGCAGAACTCCGCAGCATAGATCAGAAAAACCAGGAAACATATGACAATACACAAAGCACTACACCCAAGAGCAAATACGGACAGACTATACATAACACGAAAGGAAGGAGGGAGAGGACTACTAAGTATAGAGGACGGCGTCAACATCGAAAACAGAGCACTGGGGCAATATCTGAAAACCAGTGAAGACGAGTGGCTAAAGAGTGCATGGGAAGAAGGACTAATAAAAGTAGACGAAGACCCAGAAATATACAGAGACAGGAGAAAGACAGAAAGAAAAGAGGACTGGCACAACAAACCAATGCACGGACAATACATGAGACAGACTAAAGAACTAGCCAGCGATGACAATTGGCAATGGCTACAGTGGGGAGAGCTAAAGAAGGAAACTGAGGGAATGATACAGCGGCACAAGATCAGGCCCTAAGAACCAGATATGTTCAAAGTACGATAGACGGAAATAAACATCTCTCCCATATGTAGAAGTGCAATAAGAAAAATGAAACCATAAACCACATAGCAAGTGAATGCCGGCACTTGCACAGAACCAGTACAAAAAGAGGCATGATTCAGTGGCAAAAGCCCTCCACTGGAGCCTGTGCAAGAAACATCAGCTACCTTGCAGTAATAAGTGGTACGAGCACCAACCTGAAGGAGTGATAGAAAACGATCAGGCAAAGATCCTCTGGGACTATGGTATCAGAACGGATAGGGTGATATGTGCAAACAGACCAGACGTGACGTTGATTGACAAAGTCAAGAAGAAAGTATCACTCATTGATGTCGCAATACCATGGGACACCAGAGTTGAAGAGAAAGAGAGGAAAAAATGGATAAGTATCAAGATCTGAAAATAGAAATAAGAAGGATATGGGATATGCCAGTGGAAATCGTACCCATAATCATAGGACACTAGGCACGATCCCAAAGATCCCTGAAAAGGAATCTAGAAAAACTAGAGGCTGAAGTAGCTCCAGGACTCATGCAGAAGAGTGTGATCCTAGAAACGGCACACATAGTAAGAAAAGTGATGGACTCCTAAGGAGGCAGGAGGCAACCCGGAACCCCACACTATAAATACCACCCAGTCGAATTGGAGGACTGTGATAGAGCAAGATAATATAATAATAATAATAATAATAATAATAATAATAATAATAATAATAATAATAATAATAATAATAATAATAATAATTTTTTTCACATTGTGGGGTTCCGGGTTGCATCCTGCCTCCTTAGGAGTCCATCACTTTTCTTTCTATGTGCGCCGTTTCTAGGATCACAACCTTTTGCAGAGTCCTGGAGCTACTTCAGCCTCTAGTTTTTCTAGATTCCTTTTCAGGGGTCTTGGGATCGTGCCATCGTGGGACCATAATCATAGGAACACTAGGCACGATCCCATGATCCCTGAAAAGGAATCTAGAAAAACTAGAGGCTGAAGTAGCTCCAGGACTCATGCAGAAGAGTGTGATCCTAGAAACGGCGCACATAGTAAGAAAAGTGATGGATTCCTAAGGAGCCAGGATGCAACCTGGAACCCCACACTATAAATACCACCCAGTCGAATTGGAGGACTGTGATAGACCAAAAAAAAAAAAATTAATAATAATAATAATAACACAAGACTTACCAAGTCGTTGCCATGTGACCTGCTCGGCTTGGTGACCTTGCTGGCCAAAGCCGAGTCGACCTCGCGCCTGACAGCCGAGTGCAAGGTATGCCTGCGGTGAGTGGCTGACCCGGTGGTCGGATGACCGCTGACCGATGCTTCCATCAGCTGGCGGAATAGACAGAGAATTCAACATGAGAATAATGTTTCCCTTTGGTCGGGAATATGGGGGTCAGAGGAAACTGAGCGCTAAGCGCATTTGGCAGCAGTCGTAGACACAGCTGTGGTAAAATAGTAAGTAAAACATCAGTAATAGCAGTGGTAAAATTATATGTCTAATATCAGTAATAGCAGTGGTAAAATTATGTGAAATATTAGTAATAGCAGTGGTAAAAGGATATATCAAATATAAGTAATAGTAGTGGTAAAATTATGTCGAATATTAGTAATAGCAGCGGTAATGATATGTCCAATATCAGTAATAGCAGTAGTAAATATTATGTCAAATATTAGTAACAACAGTGGTAAAATGATAAGTCAAATATCTGTAATAGCAGTGTTAAATGATCTGTCAAATATCAGTAATAATAGTGGTAAAATTATGTCAAATATTAGCAATAGCAGTGGTAAAATGATAAGTCAAATAGCAGTGGTAACAATATGTCAAATATTAGTAATAGCAGTGGTAAAATGATAATTAAAACATCAGTAATAGCAGTGGTAAAATGATAATTAAAACATCAGTAATAGCAGTGGTAAAATGATAATTAAAACATCAGTAATAGCAGTGTTAAATATGTCAAATATTAGTAATATCAGTGGTAAAATTATGTCAAATATTAGTAACAGCAGTGGTAAAATGATATGTCAAATAACAGTAATAGTAGTAGTAAAATTATGTCAAATATTAGTAGTAGCAGTGGCAAAATTATAAGTCAAATATCAGTTATAGCAGGGGTAAAATGATGCCAAATATTAGTAACACCAATGGTAAAATGATAAGACAAATATTAGTAATAACAGTGGTAAAATGAAGTAAAATATCAGTAATATTATTAGTGAAATACGTCAAATATCAGTAATAGTAGTGTAAAATTATGTCATATATTAGTAATAGCAGTGGTAAAATGATAAGTGAAATACCAGTAATAGTAGTGGTAAAATAAGTCAATATCAGTAGTAATAGTGGTAAAATTATGTCAAATATTAGTAACAGCAGTGGTAAAATGATTAGTCAAATAACGGTAATAGTACTGGTAAATAAATCAAATATCAGTAGTAGTGGTGAAATTATGTCAAATATCAGTAGGAGTAGTGGTAAAATTATGTCAAATACTAATAACAGCAGTGGTAAAATTATATCTAATATTAGTAATGTAGCAGTGGTAAAATTATGTAAAATGTGTTTTATTTCGTGTGAATTTACGTTCATGAAGACGTGAGCAGTCAATAATTATAATTATTTTAGCTCTAGAACTTTTAGCAAAACGTTACAAACGCAGCAGAATCAACAAGGAAATACAAACATAAGAAAAGGAGCAGAACTGGATTAACCTCAAAGAAAAAAAAGTTAAAAACGCGCCGAAGTTTCTCCAGCGCAATCGAGTCTTCTGTACAGCGTATAATGCTGTATGAAACTCTGTCACGGCCCATGAAACTCTCAGCCACGGTGCATGAAACTTTCATCCATGGCCAGGCGGTGGCCTGTTTTGTTGGCACCTATACGCACGATCATTGCTAACTTTAACTTTAAATATAATAAAAACTACCGAGGCTACAGGGCAGCAATTTGGTATGTTTGACGACTGGAGGGTGGATGATCAACATACCAATTTGCAACCCTCTAGCCTCAGTAGCTTTTAAGATCTGATGGCAGAGAGAGGAAACTAAAAAGAAAGCGATAAAAATGAGTATAAAGCAGTAGCAAGACGACCCGGAGATAATAACAGGAAGGTTCTCAACACCCTGAGAAAAAGCACGGCCTTTTTCAAACTTTACTTTTCGCTGGCTGTACAAACATAATATTTAGTCATCCTCTCTCTCTCTCTCTCTCTCTCTCTCTCTCTCGTCTCTCTCTCTCTCTTCTTTCTTTCCTCTCCTCTCTCTCGTCGCCCCAGGAAGGAATAAACAGAATTTTTGACTGGGATTTCCAAAATCCAGCTCCTTGGAGGAAAGGAAACGCCGCAATTGGTCGTCGTCAAGACCAACAGGTATTATTTTCGTGCTGTGGATTCGATATGAGCTCGGCTAGCTCATCTCTCTCTCTCTCTCTCTCTCTCTCTCTCTCTCTCTCTCTCTCACTTTAGATGATTCATTGTATATCTGAATGGGCTGTCATTTAAGGAATTTTTCTGAAGGTGTTACATAATCTATATAACACACACGCACACACTACACTACACAAACACACTCGCGCGCGCGCCCAAGCGCAAACAGACACATACACACAACTATATATATATATATATATATATATATATATTATATATATATATATATATATATATATATATATATATTGTAATATAACAACAGCATTATGAGAAATCAAAATGTTCGTAAAAAAGAATTGATACATTT
The DNA here is from genome assembly GCF_015104395.2 of Macrobrachium nipponense. NCBI lineage: Eukaryota > Metazoa > Arthropoda > Malacostraca > Decapoda > Palaemonidae > Macrobrachium > Macrobrachium nipponense. Next base: position 37,425,321 of record NC_087211.1, read on the forward strand.
CGGATGACTCTTCTTCAAAAGTGATTGCTGTCAAATGTGGTGACTCGAGATTTTAAAAACAATGTACAGGAGTGTGGGTTAGAGATCGGGATTAATTATCTTTCATGTTGGGAGAGATCAAGGCGTCGTTGTCCTCCGGTCCTAATTATCAGACGCCTTGGTTGCCTAAACTGGGGGGCCGGAATCAATGAAAGTTGCTAGACAACTGATAGAACAGAAGAGAATATAGAATTTATGCCCAAGACCAAGCGCTGGGACCTATGAAGTCATTCAGCACTGGAAGGAAAATTGACTGCAATGAGTTTTGAAAGGTGTAGCAGGAGGAGAACCTCGCAGCTGCACCAAAACAACTGTTACAGAGGGTGAAAAGTCAGATGGAAGATAGAATATGAACGGAGGTGCAGTAAAAAGAATAAAAGAGGTTGCAGCTAGGGGCCGAAGGGACGCTGCAAATACCCTTAAGTAATGCCTACAGTGCACCATGTAGTCGGATTTTCAATGACCCCCTTCCTAGATTCATACTGAAGTTTGACTGACAACAGACGAGAGCAGATCCACAATGATCCTTTTGTGCAGAAAACTACCACTCTGCAGAAACATCTTGGCCTCACTCCAATTTATGCTTTGAATGCACTCTTGGTGTCACATCTTAGCTTCAACGTTCAACCAATCGTTTTGAAATGGATCAACCAGTCACCTAAATATGAACTTCAACAAAACCATTGCAAAGTAATTTGTGAAACCGGAACCAAATATACTTTAATTAACAACTGTCATTTACTTTAGGACAAAGATAAATAACGGCTTGTCGGATGTGGGAAGTTCAGTTGCATTTTTCATGTTTTAGACACAACGGTTAATCTTATTGCTAAGTATATATAACCTAAACAAACTAATATATATATATTATATATATATATATATATATATTATATATATATATATATATATTTACATATATAATAATATATATATATAATATAATATATATATATATATATATATATATATATAATATTATGAAATCACCTTTTAACCCTTTCCCCACCAAGTAGGTAGCGCCTCCCCCAACAATTTTCTTCACCAATGGTACAGACCACCCCAGTCACCTAACTACCAGGTGCAAAAATCGTTGCTGGGTCAACCGAGAATCAGTGGGAAATAATGCAATGCACCTGAATCATTCCAGTTAGATCGGGAATCGAACCCAGGGCCCAGAGGTCTCTGGTGAAGACAGCGTCTTAACAAGTGCATTGGGAGGACTAGTCACACAATATATATATATATATATATATATATATATATATATATATATATATATATATATATATATATATAACTATGTATGCGGAGAGAGAGAGAGAGAGAGAGAGAGAGAGAGAGAGAGAGAGAGAGAGAGAGAGAGAGCTCCATCTCCTCCGGAAGAGACAAGCCTCTCGGTGGATCTCGGAAAGGGTAAAAAAGAATCTTCCTTATTGCATAGGAATCCAACACTACAAACAAATATAAAAGTGACTAAAATAAAAAACGAAAAAAAATATTTACCTGGAAACAAATAGAACAAAACAAGAAAAAACAGAAAAATATAAGATGGATAAAGCATGGCAGTAGATATGGAAACAGCAATGAAAATGATGAGAAAAAAAGAAACATTAATGAAGAAGGGACAGTATAAAATACTAAAAAGCATATAGAGAACGGGTAGTTTTTATTATAAAAAAAAGAAGCCACGAAGGTTCGCATCTGATATTTCCGGACGTTTAATATAGTAAATCAGAAAGAGGAAAACTTCAGAGAAATTGGAGTTTCAAAGAAAGAATCCTTCGGCCAAGTGGAGTTTGTCGGCGGTTTTTTTCCACCTCTCTGGAAAAGTCAGTTTTAATGGAATTCAAGTAGATGGAATGTTGGTGGGGGAAGGGGGGAGGGGAGGGGAGGGCCACCCGAAATAAGGAGGTTCACACAGAGAGAGAGAGAGAGAGAGAGAGAGAGAATAATTTTTCACTAGTCTGACTTTTATAACAGACGTACAGAGAGAGAGAGAGAGAGAGAGAGAGAGAGAGTTACAAGGATGATGATGTCTCAAATACTTATTAGTCCATCCGAGGAGACATCGTGTGCTCACTCATCTCCTGGAGCAGGTTTTACTGCTCATTCACAGTGTCCTAATGATTTTGTCTAGCTTTCTTTTAAACTCTTCCACATTGTTGCTGTTTACAACTTCTGGTGGCAGTTTATTCCATGCGTCACATATCTTGTATATGAAGAAGTTCCCACAATGGGATGTGTTGTCTCTTCAGTTCTAGTTTCCATCCATTATTTCTTGTCTGGTTTTCGTTTAACGCAAATAAGTTACTGTCTACTTTTGTTATGTTTTTCAGTATTTTGAATGTTTCTTTTAGTTATCCTCGCAATCGTCGTGTTTCTAAGTCATGCATGTTCAGGCTCTATAGTCGTCTTTGGTAACCTACTTGCCTGAAGGATGAAATTAACTTTGTGGCTCTTTCTTGCACCCCTTCTAATCTAGTATGTCCTTTCTGAGTGTTGGTGACCAAAACTATACTGCATATTCAAGATGAGGTTTAACAATTGATGTGTAGAGCTGCAGCACCGTTTCCTTGTTTCTGTATTTGAACTGCCTCTTTATGTACTCTACTAGTTCTGTGCCTTCTTTTCAGCTGTTACGCACTGTTTTGTGGATTATAAGTTCTAGGTAATAACAACTACAAGGTCCTCTTCTTGTTCTACACTATTTGTGTCATTCTCAAGCAGTATGTAGTTGGCATGATGGTTGTTTGCTTCTATTTGCAACACTTTACACTTATCCAAGTCAAAAGCTTTTACCCTCATTTTGACAACTCTCCTATTTTCTCTAGATCATTTCTTAAACTTTCCACTGTATCTGGGTCTGCTTCATTTATACCTAGTTTGGTGTCATCTGCAAATTTGGCTATCCTCCTAGTTAAGCCTACATCAATGTCATTAATGTTGATCAAAAACAAGAGGGCTAAGGACAGAACCCTAAGGAATTCTGCTTGTCACATCTGCCCATTCTAATTCTTCACCATTTATTACGACTCTCTGTTTTCTATAGTTATTTTGTCCAGTAGTTCTGCCCCTTCATATTTAATAGCAGGTTCCAGTATTGAGGCAGTGTCTGCAATTGTGAAAACACTAGTAACAAACTTATTCAGTACCTGCTTTTTCCAAGTCTGAGTTCACTAGGCTTCCTCTATTGTCCCTTTGGGGACCTATGTTATTTTTATTGGTTTCCTACTATTAACATGCGCAAAGACTTCTTTTGGGTTTTCCTTACAAACTGATGCAACTCTCTTATCCTCATTCATCTTTGTATTTCTTACTTATTTGTCCACCATTCTACAGAGTTCTTTATGCCTGCTTGTTTCTTCTGGCGTTGGGTATGGGTTCATTGATTTGCACAATCTGCCTCTTTCTCTTATATTATTTTTAATTTCTCTGTTGAACCACTTGTGCTGAGGGTTTCCATATGTTAGTATTTGCTTTAATGGTATACATCTAGAGCGCTTTTCTGTGTATTCCTCTAGAAAGGCTTCCCTGTACTTTTCTATGAATGTGTTTTCTTTTTGTACCCTAAATTTTTAACATATTCCTTTAGGTTTTTTAGGTCTTGTCGACGGTAGTCTACTCTCATTAATATCTTCTACTCTTTTATATGTTAAATATCAATTTGAAATGTAATAATTTTATGGTCGTTTTTGCCTAGATTTGCCTCTAGTAAAAGGTCAGACACTAGGTTATCTTCTGTTGATAGGACGATGTCTAGTACACTGTTTCCTCTCGTAGGTTTGTCAACCCATTGATGGAGGAATTCATTTTTTTACAAAATCTAAGTCTCTTTCCTTCTACATCTGATGTGGAGGTCATCCTATCCAGTGTACTGCTGCATGGAAATCTCCCATTATTATGCAGTTTGTTGTTTATTTCTGGTCCTAGTAGTCCATACAGCTCCTCACCGGACATTTGTAGTTGGTGGGGAGGTCTGTACATTAGTATCAGAGTTATCTTCTTCCCTAAACTATTTATATTGATGCCAATCACTTCTTGCATGGTTGAAATTTTACACTATTGGACTGAGGTGGTCCCTGACATAACATAACGCCTCCACCTTTTTTGTGGAGTCTATCGTTTTTTGACAATTTATATCCAGCTATATGGTACTTTCCTACGAAGTCTCTTTTTGCCTCTTGAATCCATGTTTCTGTGATACCTATTATTTCTAATTCTTCACTTGCTACCAACGCTTTGAAGAGATCTACTTTGTTCTGAATAGATTGTGCATTAAACTGCACCACTCTGAGGGACTTTTCTATCTTCTCTTTTGTCCTTGGTGGCTTTATTAGTTTCCCTTACTGTCACTGTTTCCTGCAGTTCTATTATTAACCAGATTCTGGGAGCTTTCCGACGTCTTCCTTTGAATGTTCAGTTCACTGAGGTGTTTCAAGAGGTTTTCCATCTCTTTTATATAGTTTTCTATTCCCTATAAATCTGTCCCAAAGGTTTACAAACCTAACACTTTCTTCTTGGCATATTAGCTCCAGTCTGTCATTGATTCCAATTGCCTTGCTAAGGGAGTAGTGGCTTACACTGGTTCTGGATAGAAGTCCTATAAGAATGCCGTTATCAGTTTTCTCACAGATGTTCTCTACAACATTCATCAGGTCACCCACAAGATCTCCTGACTGGCCAGTTCTTCCATCCTTTAGAAACAAGTCATTTCCTCCTCCATGCATATGATTGGACGTTTTCTATTTTTTACCTTGATTTTCTTCACTGCCTCGGCTATCTTCTTTGCTCCTGCACCTGGGTAAAAATGAACTTTTCTCTTACTTCTATTTTTGACCACAAAATTTAACCCCTGATCTTTTACTAATGAATCTCCAACTGATGTTGTTTCCTCTTCTGTTTCCGAAAGCACAGCAAATCTATTCGTTGTGTTGATTCCTTTTGGGGGACAATTCTGTTTTCTGGACGCTGCCACTCTTCTACCAACAGCTCTCTTGAATTCATCATTTTTATCCTTGTAAGGTTCTTTTTTTGTACCTTGTCTGGAGCTTGTTTCCGTTTCATTTCTGGTTGTAGTTTTCTAATCTCCACTATACTCTCTCCATTTTCTATTATGTCATTGTTCAATTCCTGTTTCCCTCTCTTAAGGTTTGTCACTTGTCTTCTTAGGTCTTCAATTTCCTTTTCCATCCTGTCTTTTCTTCTATTGCCTTTGAGTTTGTCCTTTGTAAACTCATTTATTTCCTTTGCTAATTCTTCTACTTCCCACCTAAGTTTAGCTATCTCCTGTTGTTGTTGACAGGAGAGACAGACACTGAGACTACCTAGCTTTGACGCGCAAGCCTTTTTGTAGTCTAAGCACCACTTATTTACACTGCATTTTGCACGTGTGCTTCAATTTTACCTTTTCTTGAGTTATCTCTGATTGTCTCTTGGTTTCTATCTGTGCTTTTAATACAATATTCTTTCTAATGTAACCAGTTGAAAAGGAAAAAAGGGGCTTGGTTAATTACTCCCACAGTCGCCGCATCCCCTTACCCATGGACAATTTTCCAGGATACCCTTCATCACAGCCACACTAACATATGGTCTCCTTGTTGTAAGACCATCCCAAACCTGCCGCAGCTCCCAACTGAGCAACACAATTTGCCTAAGCAAATGATTTTTCGCCAGGACCATCCGTTAAATTACTAAACATCCAATAGCCATAACAGTCAATTAATTCCAAAAAATTCCTCTTACTATAGGCTCCTTGCTTAAGATAAAAGATCAGCTGTGTCCTTATATTTCCTCTGGTGTCATCTATAAATATACTTGCCCTAAATGTATTTCAGTGATTTACGTGGGATCCACCAGTAGGCTTCTTTAGGTGCGCATTGATTCACACCGGGGAGTCAGTTTCCGCACAGGTAGCAGAATCTCAAACCCAGAGGACTCCAATATCAGGGACCATTCAAAACAATGTAAAACCTACATTGAGAACATGGATTTTAGTGTCATCGGTCATACTGCCAATCCTCAAGGTTTAACAGTCCTAGAGTCATTGTTTATAAAACAACTTTTACCATCATTAAACACTCGTACTTCTGCGAGTCAATTGTATCTAGCTTAAGTTCATACTGTGGCGGTTTCCTTCCACTTAGTTCCTATCTGTCTCACCTCTAAGTTGGTTGTGTTTTTATTTTTTATTTCGATTTCATTCTTACTCTGTTATATTCTAAATGAATTCCTAGATTGTACTTTTAATTGTTTTTATCTTTTCTTATGTGCAGCTCAGAAGATGTAATTCTGTACATAACTATGAGTCGTTGGCAAAATAAAAAGACAGCCTAGTGATGTGTGGCTTTTGTCCGTCTTCCTCTGAATATGTTACCAGGATTATTTCCCTGTGCCCTTTATCACTATATATATATATATATATATATATATATATATATATATATATATATATTATATATATATATATATATAATATATGTATATATATATATAGTATATATGTTTGTTTTTATTTTTTAAAATATACCAGAGGAATTCTTTCATTTACAAGATGAAATAAATCCGAGAGAGTGGGATGGCACGGTGGTAGAAAGGCGGTTAGAACGGAAGTAATGTAGTAAAAGGCTTAAAAAAGGTCGCAGCTCGGGGCTGAAGGGACGCTGCAAAAACCCTCAAGTATTGCCTACTGTGCATTACATAATTTTTCAATAATCTGACAACTATAATAGACGTAGAGAGAGAGAGAGAGAGAGAGAGAGAGAGAGAGAGAGAGAGAGAGAGAGAGGAATTTTTCACTAGTTCGTCTGACTGTTATAATGGACGTGAATAAGAACTGCATGACTTTCATATAGCCAACGTTGAAAACTGAGAGAGAGAGAGAGAGAGAGAGAGAGAGAGAGAGAGAGAGAGAGAGAGACTCCCATAGTAAGAAGCAGATGAAATATGGGACCTGGCGCAATAATCCCGTCGGAACTTCTGTTCGTTCGCCATTTTTGAGTCATTTATCCCATTCTACTTCATCTTCGTCATTTTTTTTTTCTCTCTCTCTTCCAGCGATTATTTTCCTTTTTCGTCGTTTGCGGTTGGAACGCCAAGATGGAGTACTTTGAAGAGGGATAGAGTAATTAAAGAACTTATTGGGACTCGTTAGCTTTGATAAAGAGGCGAGGTTATTTTCTTTGAGGAAGTTTCGAGGGGATTAATGGGGAGTGAGGGTGGCAGGATGGAATGTTATTTCTGATGTTCCTTCCGCTAAGAAATAGATCGTCACGATTTACGTCAGTATACCTGTAACACACATACACACATATACGTATACGTACATACACGTGTGATGATCCTGTGGTAGGGGTGTAAGAATACTAACTACCACCATAGTTCGTGCGTGTCGTAAGAGGCGACTAAGTTCACACACCGTCGAACTCTGCTCGATGTGACGTCAGAAGCGGAAAAACAGCAGATAAGGTTCTGACATTTCCCGCTTCTGACGTCACATCGAGCAAAGGTCGTTGGGCAAAGCTCGACCGTGTGGACGGGGCTTTATAGAAAAGCGGCTCCCTTGCAGTCATACTTTTTAGTAAAAGGATAGGCCCACTGCCAATAACTGTGGCTGATGACAGCAAGGGCATGCGGTCGTAAAACCCCCTTTGCCAAACAATAAATCATGCCTGATGATGCCTTTAATAGAAGGCATTGGAGAAGATGCATCAGGCAACCAACCCCTTAGTGTAGAGATAATGGTGGGAAAGAGGATAACTGCAAGTGTGTGTGTATGTATGTTCCAGCATAACTGAGACACATTGAGCAATTTCAACCATGTTGTGGGGGTATGACATCACTAACACCGAAGGAGGTTGGGGTGGGAAGGGCTTCCCTAAAATGGGGCAGGTGCCGCCTGTAGACTTAGTAAGTAAATACATTCTATGAGCTTATCATACCTCATTTCGGTATACATATGACTTAATATCTGGGAAAGACTACTGGCAGGGCAAGGCATTAATGGCACCCAATGGGGTTGGGGTGAGAAGTAGGTTACATTTAAAAATAACTGAAAACTACAGATGTTAGTATCTAATCCATGGTTTTTGAGGTCACTGAGATGAATCTCGACTCTCCCGATGCCCTTTAAGTCCAAGTTCAGCCCCGATAGGAAGGTGGGGTGAGAAGGGGTGAAAAATAAATTGTCAAAAATGACATATATTAGTGTCTAATCCATAGTTTTTGAGGTCGCTTAGATGAATAGTGACATTCCCGTTGCCTTTTGAGTCCAAGTTCAGCCGGGATAGGAAGGGGGGTGAGAGGGTGTGAAACATAAAATGTCAAAAACGCTGGACAATGCATTTGAAGCAACTACCTTAACAAGAAACAGAGAGAGAGAGAGAGAGTGAGTTATCATTCTATTAGATTTTCCTGGCCATACCAGTAAGCTCAGTTACATTATATATATCAATATTATAATATATATATAATATATAATAAATATAACGTATATAAATATTACAACCCAAAAAAACATCCACTGCTTATATCCACAAAAGGCTTTAAGACATATACATCAATTTTTTTTTTTTTTTTTGAGGAGAGAAGAAGAGAGAGAAGAGAGAAGAGAGAGAGGAAGGGGACAAGAAAGAGAGAGAGAGAGAGAGTTTATCAGTTCTTATTTAGAGTTTTCCTGGGCAGTACCAGGTAGGTCAGTTACTTTATGTATATAAATATATATATATATATATATATATATATATATATATATATATATATATATATATATATATATATATATATACATATATATATATATATATATATAATATATATATATATATATATATATATATATATATTAGATATAATACTATATATATATAAAACCCCAAGAACATCCACTGCTTATATACCACAAAGGCTTTATGACAGATAGATAATTTTTTTTTTTTTTGAGAGAGAGAGAGAGAGAGAGCGAGAGAGAGAGAGAAGAGAGAGAGAGAGAGAGAGAAGGAGGAAATGATCAGGGGTGACGAATGAAGGAAGAAGAATATTAAGCAAATGATCAAAATACTGATACAAAAACGAGAAGGCTTAATAATGCTGAGAAAACATAAAAAAATAACGAAGTACGGAAATACGGTGTGCGTAATAATATAGTACATGAATACTTGAGCTGCGAGAGAAAACAAAGGGTAAAGGTTGCTGAGAAATATAAAATAAAAAGTGTGGAATACGGTGTGCGTAATAATATAGTACATGATACTTGAGAAGCGAGAGAAAACAAAGGGTAAAGGCTGTTGAAGAAATATATAATAAAATCTCGATGTGAAAGACATAAAACAGGAATTAGGAAATAAAGAGGGAGGATGTACTTTAATGAGTACATAAGCAACAGGAAGATAAACAAGGATGTAGAGATGGGAGAGAAGTAGAAGGCAGGAAGAAAGAGGGATACTAACGAAAAGAAGAAAGACAATCCTGAAAAGAAATAATGAGGAAATGAGGAAGATGAAAGAAAAGGAAGTTTTATATAGATGAGATAGAAAGGAGAGACGAGAGAGAGGGGAGGAGGTTACCAATGTAAATGACTAAAGATGACAGGAAATGCAGTACAGTGAAGAGATCAGAATGGGACATACTCACTGATTTTTTTGGCATCACATAAGCACATGTTTCATGGCCACTAAAGGGAGGTGTTTGCGTGAGCATCAAAGGATTTAGTTTAATGGCCATAAAAAGGTCTTTGGTATCCTGAACGTAAGCCTTAATTTTCGTAGCCATTTAAGGCTCCAGTTTACATGAAAACTAAATGACTGATTTTTAGATTCCATTAAAGGAATCTC
>NC_087211.1:37440189-37450022 GCF_015104395.2 Macrobrachium nipponense
CCAAACTTGGGACCCTACCACAACATATTGAAATATTACCTTACATTATATAGAACTGCGGAACAGAACATCGTAATTCAACTTTTATTTTTGAACACCTTTACGAATTGTGTTGATGCTGGTTACAGCAAATTAAAATTACTACACAAGAATGTTACTGTGTACAGTTTTGCACGAGCACGCAAGACAAACATGTGCTGATTTTGAAAGAAATTAGAGGCAAAAGAACGAGAGAGAGAGAGAGAGAGAGAGAGAGGAAGTCGACCAAAGAAAATGAGGCTGGAAGGTTTCGGTGCCTATAAACTGAACGTTTGGCTTCTCCTGTATAAGGATAACATCACCGACTGATTATTTGCGATTCGCTACAAAGTGTTTATCTGTCAAGGAAATTATACGAGAAATTGCAAGACTTCCGTAAAGTTTGTGTTACTTATATACTACATAAACATATTATACATCCATACATACATACTATATATATATATATATATATATATATATATATATATATATATATATAAATGTATAGATATATGATATATAAGATATATATATATATATATATATATATATACATATATATAAATATATATATATATATATATATATATATATATATATATATATATATATATAGATATATATATATATATATATATACATTGCTAGATAGATAATCAGGAATAAGGTGTTTTGGAAAGCTTTATTCTCATAAGGATCACTCTATCAGATATTAGATACTTATATCGCAATATACTAAACCGTTGAGGAGTGATTTAAAATCCATGTCAATCACCAAGACGACATCCCACAACTTCCTGCAATCAAGCGACTGTTCCTGTGAGGGATCGCAGAGGGAAAAAATCATCTGTTTTTATGCCTGAAAACGAAATACAATCACAGCAAAAATTAAAACCAATTTCAACTACTCCAAACAAAGCGAATTTTTTGAAAAAAAAAAAGAAAAAAAAATATATCCGAACAACTCAGGACGAAAAAGGGAATTTTCCAAATGGAGCCAGAGATGAAGGCTTTCCATTTTCGTTTCCATAACCATTGAAAGCAGTAAACATTGCAGGCATTTTTAAAGGAAATAACAACTCGAGGTAATCCCCGCAAAATAATCTATTTATTGCTATGTGATTAAGCAGAGGAAAAAATGGCGAAGCTATTATGAGCGGGAGATTATCGAAAACGAATCGAATGAAGTGGATTTTAATCCGATCACCCCATAATGAACTTGCTGTTGATTCTCCCAACACTGGGGGAAAAAAATGACGGACGTGTATTCAACCACACAGATTACTCTAGAAAAAGCGAATTCACGCTGCCTGTTCCCAAAGAACGTCTACGCCGCTGCGTTTACGTGACTTGTTAGTCTTAATGATTTTACGCGCGAGTTTTTCGTTGTGACAAATGATTTGAAAGTCGTTCATCGGAGCAATGAGATTTCGCTGTAGAGCGCAGAGTTGTTGCGTAATGGATTGTGAAGTCTGAATTCATAGTGGCCCCCCAAAGCCGGCCGCCACCCCCCCCCCCCCCCCCCCCCCAATAAGAAGGCAGGAATCTAAGTCGGTCGGATCTAGTTCAATGTTCCAACCCAATTCTCTAATTCACTGTGGTAACTTACCATTATTTGGTTAAGGGCTCGATCTTCCATGAAACCGACTGAATATGTACAATCTGCACGGTGTCAAGTGGAAAAATAATACATGGCAACTGGCATATAAGAAATGACCTCACACTTATAAGGCCTGTACCCCTCCTGACAACGGACACATAGTCATTTAGAAAAAAAAAAAAAGGAACGGAAATTTTATAAATGTACTCGTATAATAAAGTGGTCAGATGATATCGCAATGAATGAAATTGCTGAAGGCAGACAGATGCAATAACTGAGAAGTGATAAAATGGGGAGAGTTGTCAATCGTTGCGATAGATAAGGAAGCAACAAGACGAAGAACCATAGGAAAGTGTTTTAAGTAAATTCTTATCCTTGTTGATGGTACAACAGGTTACACACTTTATTTATATATATATATATATATATAATATATATATATATATACATATATATATATATATATATAAATAAAGGTTATGCCACGGACGAAAATGAATAGATTTTATATACATAGCATCACGTTTTATATATTTCGTGATCAACTTATTCATATATATATATATATATATATATATATATATATATATATATATATATATATATATATATATATATCAACCGGTTTTCCTTAGCAATGGTCAGCTCGGGATCACTGCCACAATCACACCTTCATCGATGAATCGTGGATGAACCTCCCATATATGAACGAGACAGCCTGCATTATCATACACCGATGGCATTGAATGTTGGCAGCTCAAAAACTAACGCAGACTCGCGGCACTCCTTCAGCAGGAATTAGAGCGAAGGGCAAAGCAACATGGAATGAAGCCAGGCCGAAGCTGGTCGACTTTTCCAGTCGATAATATTGAAAATGATAAATGAGCTTCGTTATGATGAAGTCGTCCTCTACGTCGCGACGAACGACAGACCTAATTGATTTATAAAGGAGATTATAATATCTGGGTTTATGATCACCATTACTATTATTATTACTGTTGCAATAAACCACGCACGCAACAAAGGCATTTATGTGCAAAGTGTATAAAAACAAATACCTTTTCATATGATAAGGTCTGTCGAACGCAACATAAATGGGATATTTTAATTTTTGTTGCTATAGGTTCGGCTGGCCTTATGTCAGAGCGGGCTGCTGCTCCTAGAGCAGGATGCTGTCGTCCATAAGCAAATATGTTGTTCAGGCGCAATAACAAGATATATAACAAATGTAAGCTGTATTACATAACAAATAAGATATGAATGTGGCCACATGACAGCAATAGCAAAGACAAATCACTCTCTTCGCAGCTCGCACCTCCTTCCAAGGCCTGCTGTGCTTCGGCCACACCTAATTCCCATTTTTGCTTTTGTCCTCACTGGGATGGGCTTTAGGGCACACTGTGGGCAGGAGTAACGTTCCTTTGCAAGCAATGTGCCTTCGTCCCCAGTGCGCTGCTTCCAGTCTTTTTCTTTCCATCCTTTCACTTTATTTTCTTCTCATTTAGAATCCAACTCCTTAACTCTATCTTGATCTTGGTCACTAATACTTGAGTACATTGGGCTTTAAGAATTTCGATACGCTCGAGGCGAGCTGAGGAGACAACTGGCAACTCCGCAACGTATGATAATATCTCCAGTACTCAGCTAAAAAGAAATAGTTGGCAACGTTGCCTGTGAAAACTTGTCGCTAAATGTTTAACCACAAGAGAAGAAACACGTTTATCAATGCCAATGTATTTATTTATGCGTGCGAGTGGCTGGCCAATTATTTTTCATTATGCAAGAAGAACAATTGCAATTTATAATGAAATTCTACACAATAGTCTTTAACCTATATGAATGCGTAAGTAACGTGAACTAGAGTAACAATCGTATAGACGGAAAGGTGAAAGAATAAAACCAATAATGTGCAGGAATATCGGGAGTGAAAAAGGATTCCTTCATTTGCTACAGTACTTTAGGAAATTTCCAGTCCACCCTTCGAAACCTCTGACCAGCAAAACGATACAGATATGGAAACAGTGACAACTTAAAGAGTCGACAGTAATTGATGTTACTTGTTCTTCCTGTCTTGTATAAAGCCAGGAACTTCGGAAAACTGATTTCCAAGACCTCAGTATTTCAGAATGCAAAGATTTATTTTATTGCCTTGTTGACCAATTCAGTCAACGTGATATGGCGCTTCAAGACACTAAAGTAGATTCACTTCAACCGTGCATCTGATATCTAGGCCAGTCCCTTACGACACTCCTGATTGGCTGTTGATAAGCCAATCACAGGGCTGGAAGATCTCAGTCTCTCTCGAGAGTTCACATGGGCACGATGTATGCTCCACCTCTCCTGAGGGATAATTTTAAAAGACATATCCCTCAGGAGAGACCTCCTGCGTATGTGAACTCTCTCGAGAAACTGAGAGTTTTCAGCACTGTGATTGGCTTATCAACAGCCAATCAGGAGTGTCGTAAGGGGACTCTAGACATCAGATGCACGGTTGATGTAAATCTACTATAGTACCCTTGTGGCAATGGAATAGAGAAAGCCATTGATTCTACAGGAACAAATACTACTTGTAAAAGGAGTGGGAAAATATGTGGAAAATGTGTAAGAAGGACGACAGAAGAGAGAGAGAGAGAGAGAGAGAGAGGCCGATGTTATCACAGCACGGGCACGATCGAAAGGAAGCTTTTACTGGTTTAATTACAAGAGTAAGGTGTTCCTTGCTTTTTATTATATTTTATATTAACAGAAGAGCCTTATTACTTTACGAGCCTGTCTCCCCTAGCCTCTTGGTCACTTAAGGGTAGGCTCCACTTTGGGGGGTGCCGATCGTAAAAAATATTTGCCAAAAATACACTAATGAAGACAGGCTAATGAAATTTTTAGGCATTATTAGCACTATAATAATGCATATTCCCTGTGAGTTTTATCATCCTACAGGGAAAATTAATGATTTTATGAAAAAAATGTGAAAAAACGGAAATTTCCGGGCCCTCGTACTGAAGGTTATTTGGTGATTGGTGAGAAACTACAGTCTTGAATAGAAATTCGGTCTGACAAAATGTTGGTATATCCACCTGGAACATGCACAAAAAAAATTATCAAAATAGAAAACAGTAAAAAAATAAGCACGTAATAACAAAAAAAAGAGCAACAACTTCGTAAGTTCAGCGAAAGCCCCGTCGAGTAATCAGACTATAGCTAGGAAGAAATATTCAGGAAAAATTCAAATCTCGATTTAGGGACAAAACCTTTGAGAGTTTGTAGTTATTATGTCACTTGATAGCCTAAAACATCTAAAAAATTATATTATTTAGGACAATCAAAGAAAACCACCCCTCCAAAAAAAAAAAAAAAAAAAAAAGGGTGGGGGGTGGTTTTTTCTTTGATTGTCCTAAATAATATAATTTTTAGATGTTTCAGGCTATCAAGTGATATAATAACTATAAACTGTCAAAAGGTTTTGTCCCTAAATCAAGATTTGAATTTTTCCTGAATATTTCTTCCTAGCTGTAGTCTGATTTTTCGGCGGGGCTTTCGCTGAACTTACAAAGTTGTTGCTCTTTTTTTTTTTATTACGTGCTTATTTACTGTTCTATTTTGATAATTTTTTTTTTGCATGTTCCAGGTGGATATACCAACATTCTGTCAGACCGAATTTCTATTCAAGACTGTAGTTTCTCACCAATCACCAAATAACCTTCAGTACGAGGGCCCGGAAATTTCCGTTTTTTCACATTTTTTTTCATAAAATCATTAATTTTCCCTGTAGGATGATAAAACTCACAGGGAATATGCATTATTATAGTGCTAATAATGCCTGAAAATTTCATTAGCCTGTCTTCATTAGTGTATTTTTGGCAAATATTTTTTACAATCGGCACCCCCAAAGTGGAGCCTACCCTTAACTAACCCCACCCCCAACCGGGGCGGACAAACAAGAAAGATCCACTCTGATTTTATTATTATAGGAGATTATTATTACTCTAGCATTTGGTAAACTGTTTTTTTGCTACATGACTGCATGTTTAGCGATATTGTTTCACAGGTAACATCGCCAAGAACCTCTTAGTTGCAGCTACATGTTGAGTTGCCAGTTATCCCTTTACTCACCGTCAGTGCACCGGAATGAATGAAGCGATCTGCACCTGTCCCATCCAAAATGGACAAAAACATAAAAGAGGGTCGAGATGGCAGATCCAGATTCCCGCGACATTTTGTGCCAACCTAAAGCTCGAATCGAAGTACCTTCATCCCTCATCCTTATATCATGCCAGTTGCGAAAGAGGCTGAACACGGATTGAACGACAGCAAAGTCTTCATGCTATAACACAGACATTCGAAGGTTACTGGAGTGGTAAACTCTTCTCTCTCTCTCTCTCTCTCTCGTCTCTCGTCTCTCTCTCAATTTCCTTCAAATAGTTTACGATGAGAGTCACTGCTCTCTTTCAATTTTAATGATTCAGCACTTTGCTCGCTCTCTCTCTCTCTGGCTGCGACCCACTACATTTGACTAACAACTAGGTGCAATATTTGCTGCTTAGGTCAACAGGAGTATAATGGATTTCTGAGAAAGCGATTATGTCGCCCTTCCTCGTCCGGTTACAAGGAGTTACAAGGATTAAGATGTCTCAAAGACTTGCTAGTCCATCCGAGGAGACATCGTGTGCCGGAGAATGGAACACTGCAAAAGCAGTTTGTGAGCTGACCACACTTATTCTGTGGAGAGAGAGAGAGAGCAAAATGCCGAATCATTAGAACCGAAAGGAAGCAATGACTCTCATCACAAACTATTTGAAGGAAACTGAGAAACTGAAAAACTTCCATTACCGGCCATTGTGGAGATGGTTCCTCTAATTAGAAGGAACTGATATCAATCGCTGCTGTTGAGCCAAGACATCACAGATTCAAAACGCCAGGAAACTAAGATAAAGGAAAACGAATCCATAAAAGTTACAGTAAGCAGATCCATTAAAACGGAATGGTACGACTCGAACTATTTATATTACGAGCTTGATGGCGCGCTGCAATGGAACCCGGCGCTGCCCGCCATGTCTCCCTTATCACCCCGATCCCCTACCTACCCCACCACCACCACCCGGGGCGGACAAACAACAAAGATCCACTCGGAGTTTATTATTATAGGTAAAATTTCGTATTTTATCTATGACTCTACAAGTCAAAAAAATTGATAAAATGTAGAATACACTGCCATCTGCTTTACGAAAAAAAGGCTTCTAGAAATCGAATGAATCATAATCGCAGGAAAAAGATTCAAAGAAACTCGTGCCTCAAATAAGCTCTTTCTATGCTATTACTCTCCACTGTGCTAATGAAGTACTGTGCAAATAAAGGGAAAAACATGTCTCTTTTTATGTGATATTAATGTACTGAATATCATGTAGAATTCTTCATTGATCTCTTGCAGCTTCCCTTGTAAAATATTACTTATTCATGAACACCGAATAAGTTGATGTATTATGTAAGTACACAAGTCATACTTGTCAAATTTCATTTTACGATAAACTTCACGAGAATACTGTATGGATATGGAAAACCACCGCATGTATAAATGCAGGTACGTGCAAGCACTCAACATCGAAGGCGGAATTGTAAACTGAAATGCGCACACAGCGGCAATGTGAACGCAACACTAATGAAGCGTGGCGAGAGATAGACATTTTAACTCTTTTTTAACCTTTTTTTTTTTTTTTCCAATCCGCTGGTGCTGAAACGAGAGCGCAAAGAGGTCGTTGAGAATGATGTCATCGCATGAAATTAAAATATTCCTAAACAATAATCCTAATGATGTACTTAGTAACGCCCACAGGCAAATTACAAAATTATACTGGGGAAATTTATCCTTCAAAACACATACACATGCACACACATACACATATACAATATATATGTGTGTTTTTTTGGTCTATGTAAAATGAACCTGCGGCATTACAGAGCAAATAAAAGAACCTTCATTATCAGCTCTCACAGGGCTGACACGAAAGATTTGTTTTTACTTATATTTTTCATTTATATTTTCTCCAGGAAAGACATTACGGGATATTCTGAAAGACATTGTATATTAGTGCTATCAGCAAGACAGACTGTTAAGACATACATTCTCTTTGGAGGGGCGATTTTATTCTCTAGGGGATATAGTGGATATAGAGCTACTCTGGAAATCACAGGTAAACAGTTCAGATCCACAAAGAAAAGGTCTGTTTTATCATCCATTTCCTGTTCAAAATCCCAGACAAAAAGTCACTATTCTCATTTCTATACTCTGTTTTTTTTTCCATCTGTACAGCCACCTGTGGTGTTTGCGTATGGTAACACTGCGTCCCGGGCTTTAGATAGTTACGCTATGTGCAAGTTTTAGGTAAATAAAAGGATATCTGGGTGTAAATTTGCAACTGAAAAGTGTTTTAATAATTTACTGTATGCGAATTACACCGTTAATATTCGAAATAGGATATTGTTATTATTGTTGAATGTTACCTGAATGTAACCATCATAAAGCCCGGGAAGCAGTGTTACCATACGCAACCACCACAGGCGGGTGGACAGATGGGAAAAAAACCGAGTATAGATTGCAGAGACCAGTGAAGCTTACTTCTAGATTCGCATTTCTCACAGATGTAGTTTTTACGCCAGAGCTGGAACATGGTTAAATGAAAGAAATTAACCAGTTAAGAGGGGAAGAGACCACAGGGAAAGGACGAAAATTAAAAAAAATATAAAAATACAACGGCAAAGAACCTTCCGTACATTTACAGTGTGCCGCCCAAAGCGCATTATAGTCGGTACATCTTCCTGAAGGGACAGAATTTGTTAAAAATGGATAAAAGACAGGGAGCGGATAATCCTTTTTACCGAAGGAAAACAGAAAGTAATGCTAATAAACAACGCAAAAAATAAATAAATAAAATAAATAAATAATAATAATAATAATAATAATAATAATAATAATAATAATAATAATAATAATAATGACAACTTTAAATTAAAGAGAAATCACACTGAAGAAGTCTACCTGGAACATCGGCTAAGAGAAAAAGTAACAAATAAACAGGAGACCTCCAGAAGTCAATTAGCCTTTACTTTTCTGCGAGTGACAGATTCTGATTTGGCAGGATTACCTGCCTCGATCGCTGCAATAAATACAAATATTAGAAGAAAAAAAAGTGAAAGGAGAGAAGATAAAAACGTTAAAGCTTCAAATCGAAGACCCTCTACGTAGTTCGGTTCTGTTCTGGGGCCAAGATTTCGTCTTTGCAACGGCACATCAGTTGCTCGACTGATGGTCTCTAGTTGAATTGAAAGCGCTGAAAGACAAACGAATTGATTGATTGATTTATGTATTTTAGGCATACACGCCCAGCACTGGGGCAATTATGGCCATTCTGCGCTTCAAATCAAAACATTAATTGAGCTAAAATTCATTAAAACTATAGATTAAGATAAAAACCTACCACGAAAAATATATCATCTTTAATGCAAATTAGATAAATCTGTAAAGTTCGATAAAAAAATAAAATTATGAAATAAAAGTTGATTTTCTCTAAAAGCATCAGTCAAGCCCAGCGCCGTTCGGACGCGTTTTCTGGTCTGTTCCAGCATTTTGACGCCTCTTTTCTTGTTTGTTTGTATGGTGCTTTTACGTTGCATGGAGCCAGTGGTTATTCAGTAACGGGACCAACGGCTTTACGTGACTTCCGAACCACGTCGAGAATGAACTTCTATCACCAGAAATACACATCTCTCACTCCTCAATGGAATGGCCGAGAATCGAGCCCGCGACCACCGAGGTGGAACGCAAACACCATATCAACCACGCCACTGAGGCGCTGACGCCTCTTTTCGTCAAGTAGCCCAACACTGGAAATAAATATGAAGTACTTCTAGGACATCTTCACGGGGAAGCACAACGTCACAACGATCTGTCAAGGCCTCCGAAAATAGGTCTACCTTTCGTCGGTCTCGGAATAATCCTGGATGAGCCACGGCCCATGAAACATTAACCACGGGCCGGTGGTGGCCTGTTCCGTATCGCTGCCAGACACACGATTATGACTAACTTTCACCTTAAATAAAATAAAAACTACTGAAGAGCTACATGGCTGTCATTTGGTATGTTTGATGATTATGGGTGGATGGTCAATATACCTATTTGCAGCCATTGTAGCCTTAGTAGCTTTTATGATCTGAGGGCGGA
>NC_087211.1:37450522-37503134 GCF_015104395.2 Macrobrachium nipponense
TCCGCCCTCAGATCATAAAAGCTACTAAGGCTACAATGGCTGCAAATAGGTATATTTGACCATCCACCCCTCAATCATCAAACATACCAAATGACAGCCATGTAGCTCTTCAGTAGTTTTTATTTTTTTTTATTTAAGGTGAAAGTTAGTCCATAACTCGTGTGTCTGGCAAGCGATATCGGAACAGGCCACCACCGGACCCGTGGTTAATGTTTCATGGGCCGCGGCTCATCCAGGATTATACCGAAAACCCAGACGAAAGGTAGACCTATTTTCGGAGGCCTTGACAGATCGTTGTGACGTTGTGCTCCCCGTGAAAATGTCGTAGAAGTACTTCATATTTATTTCCAGTGTTGGGCTACTTGACGAAAAGAGGCGTCAGCGCCTCAGTGGCGTGGTTGATATGGTGTTTGCGTTCCACCTCGGTGGTCGCGGGCTCGATTCCCGGCCATTCCATTGAGGAGTGAGAGATGTGTATTTATGGTGATACAGTTCACTCTCGACGTGGATCGGAAGTCACGTAAAGCCGTTGGTCCCGTTGCTGAATAACCACTGCTCCATGCAACGTAAAAACACCATACAAACAAACAAGAAAAGAGGCGTCAAATGCTGGAAAAGACCAGAAAACGCGTCCGACGGCACTGAGTTTGACATGCTTTTAAAGAAAATCAACTTTTATTTCATAATTTTATTTTTTTATCGAACTTTACAGATTTATCTAATTTGCATTAAAGATGATATATATTCCGTGGTAGGTTTTTATCTTAATCTATAGTTTTAATGAATTTTAGCTCAATTAATGTTTTGATTTTAAGCGCAGAATGGCCGTAATTGCCCCAGTGCTGGGCGTGTATGCCTAAAATACATAAATTAATCAATCAATTCGTTTGTTTTTCAGCGCTTTCAATCCAACTAGAGACCATCAGTCGAGCAACTGATGTGTCCGTTTGGGTCAAGACGAAATCTTGGCCCCAGAACAGAACCGAACTACGTAGAGGGTCTTCGATTTGAAGCTTTAACGTTTTTATCTTCTCTCCTTTCACTTTTTTTTCTTCTAATATTTGTATTTATTGCAGCGATCGAGGCAGGTAATCCTGCCAAATCAGAATCTGTCACTCGCAGAAAAGTAAAGGCTAATTGACTTCTGGAGGTCTCCTGTTTATTTGTTACTTTTTCTCTTAGCCGATGTTCCAGGTAGACTTCTTCAGTGTGATTTCCCCTTTAATCTAAAGTTGTCATTATTATTATTATTATTATTTATTTATTTATTTTTTTTTTTTTTTGCTCTATCACAGTCCTCCAATTCGACTGGGTGGTATTTATAGTGTGGGGTTCCGGGTTGCATCCTGCCTCCTTAGGAGTCCATCACTTTTCATACTATGTGTGCCGTTTTCTAGGATCACACCTCTTCTGCATGAGTCCTGGAGCTACTTCAGCCTCTAGTTTTTTCTAGATTCCTTTTCAGGGATCTTGGGGATCGTGGCCTAGTGCTCCTATGATTATGGGTACGATTTCCACTGGCATATCCCATATCCTTCTTATTTCTATTTTCAGATCTTGATACTTATATCCATTTGTTTCCCTCTCTTTCTCTTCAAGTCTGGTGTCCCATGGTATTGCGACATCAATGAGTGATACTTTCTTCTTGACTTTGTCAATCAACGTCACGTCTGGTCTGTTTGCACGTATCACCCTATCCGTCCTGATACCATAGTCCCAGAGGATCTTTGCCTGATCGTTTTGTTTTCTATCACTCCCTCAGGTTGGTGCTCGTACCACTTATTACTGCAAGGTAGCTGATGTTTCTTGCACAGGCTCCAGTGGGGAGGGCTTTTGCCACTGAATCATGCCTCTTTTTGTACTGGTTCTGTGCAAGTGCCGGGCTTCGCTTGCTATGTGGTTTATGGTTTCATTTTTCGTATTGCACTTCCTACATATGGGAGAGATGTTATTTCCGTCTATCGTTCTTTGAACATATCTGGTTCTTAGGGCCTGATCTTGTGCCGCTGTTATCATTCCTTCAGTTTTCCTTCTTTAGCTCTCCCTTCTGTAGCCATTGCTATGTGTCATCGCTGGCAAGTTCTTTAGTCTGTCTCATGTATTGTCCGTGCATTGGTTTGTTGTGCCAGTCCTCTGTTCTGTCGTGTCATTCTCCTGTCTCTGTATATTTGTGGGTCTTCGTCTACTTTTATTAGTCCTTCTTCCCATGCACTCTTTAGCCATTCGTCGTCTTCACTGTTTTCAGATATTGCCCCCCAGTGCTCTGTTTCTCGATGTTGACACAGTCCTCTATACTAGTAGTCCTCTCCCTCCTTCCTTTCGTGTTATGTATAGTCTGTCCGTATTTGCTCTTGGGTAAGTGCTTTGTGTGTTGCCATAGTGTTTCCTGGTTTTTCTGATCTATGCTGCGGAGTTCTGCCTTCGTCCATTCCACTATTCCTGCGCTGTATCTGATTACTGGCACTGCCCACCCGGGGTGATGTTTATGGCTTTTATCATATTTCCGGCGTTGAGTTTTGACTTGAGTATCGCCTTGAGTCTCTGCATATATTCTTTCCTGATCGTGTCCTTCATCTCTTGGCGTTTTATATCCCCTCCTTCCATTATTCCCAGGTATATTTGTATCCTGTCTCATCTATGTGTTTGATGTTGCTCCCATCTGGTAGCTTTATCCCTTCAGTTCTCGTTACTTTGCCTTTTTGTATGTTGACTAAGGCACATTTTTCTATTCCAAACTCCATCCTGATGTCCCCAGATACAACCCTTACAGTCTGGATTAGGGTATCTATTTCCTTGATGCTCTTACCATACAGCTTGATGTCGTCCATGAACATCAGATGGTTGATTCTGTTGCCTCTTTTCTTGAGTTGGTACCCGGCATCCATCTTCTGTAGTACTTTTGTCATGGAAATCATGCCTACTACGAAGAGTAGTGGGGACAGTGAGGCGCCCTGGAAGATCCCTCTCCCTGATATTAACTTCTGCTAGTCTTATTCCAGAGCTTGTAAGTATTGTATTCCAGTTGCGCATTGTATTTTTGAGGAAGCTGATGGTATTTTCCTCTGCCCCATATATTTTCAGGCATTCTATTAGCCATGTGTGTGGTATCATGTCGAAGGCTTTCTTATAGTCTATCCATGCCACGCTTAGGTTGGTTTTTCCTTCTCCTACTGTTCTTCATTACCATTTTGTCTATCAGGAGCTGGTCTTTTGTGCCCCTACACTTCCTTCTGCAGCCTTTCTGTTGGTGGAGGATGGTGTTTGTCTCCTCTAGGTAGTTGTATAGCCTTTCACTGATGATACCTGTTAGTAACTTCCACATTATTGGTAGGCAGGTGATAGGCCTGTAGTTACTGGCTATATTTCCCTTACTCTTGTCTTTTTGTACTAAGGATGTTCTTCCTGTGGTCATCCATTTGGGTGCATGGTGATTTGAGATACAATGCTGGAGTTGTTCTGCTATTCGTGGGTGTAGGGCCTTGAAGTTTTTGAGCCAGTATCCATGGACTTCATCGGACCTGGGGCTTTCCAGTTTGGCATTTTCTTTAGTTGGTGTCTGACTGTGTCTGTCGTGATCTCTGTGAATCTTTGTTTATTCTCCCTGTTTCTTCTTCCTTGACTTCCTGAGCCATGTTGCATGTTTGTTGTGTGATACCGGATTGCTCCATATGTTTTCCCAGAGTCTCTTACTTGGTTCAGCTTCAGGAATTTATTATTATTATTATTATTATTATTTATTTAGTTATTTATTTATTTATGTATTTATTTATTTATTTATTTATTTATTTATTTATTTATTTTTTGCGTTGTTTATTAGCATTACTTTCTGTTTTCCTTCGGTAAAAAGGATCATCCGCTCTCTGTCTGTTATCCCTTTTTAACAAATTCTGTCCCTTCAGTAGATGTACCGACTATAGTGCGCTTTGGGCGGCACACTGTAAATGTACGGAAGGTTTTTCTTTGCCGTTGTATTTTTATATTTCTTTTAATTTTCGTCCTTTCCCTGTGGTCTCTTCCCCTCGTAACTGGTTAATTTCTTTCATTTAACCATGTTCCAGCTCTGACGTAAAAACTACATCTGTGAGAAATGCGAATCTAGAAGTAAGCTTCACTGGTCTCTGCAATCTATACTCGGTTTTTTTTTCCATCTGTCCACCCGCCTGTGGTGGTTGCGTATGGTAACACTGTGTCCCGGGCTTTAGATAGTTACATTTAGCTCACATTCAACAATAATAACAATATCCTATTTCGAATATTAACGGTGTAATTCGCATATAGTAATTATTAAAACACTGTTTTCAGTTGCAAATTTACACCCAGATGTAATTTTATTTACCTAAAACTTGCACATAGCGTAACTATCTAAAGCCCGTGACGCAGTGTTACCATACGCAAACACCGCAGGTGGCTGTACAGATGGAAAAAAACACAGTATAGAAATGAGAATGTGACTTTTTGTCTGGGATTTTGAACAGGAAATGGATGATAAACAGACCTTTTCTTTGTGGATCTGAACTGTTTACCTGTGATTTCCAGAGTAGCTCTATATCCACTATATCCCCTAGAGAATAAAATCGCCCCTCCAAAGAGAATGTATGTCTTAACAGTCTGTCTTGATAATAGCACTAATATACAATGTCTTTCAGAATATCCCGTAATGTCTTTCCTGGCGAAGATATAAATGAAAAGTATAAGTAAAAACTAATCTTTCGTGCCAGCCCTGTGAGAGCTGATAATGAAGGTTCTTTTATTTGCTCTGTAATGCCGCAGGTTCATTTTACATAGACCAAAAAAGCACACATATATATTGTATATGTATGTGTGTGCTGTGTATGTGTTTTGAAGGATAAATTTCCCCAGTATAATTTTGTAATTTGCATGTGGGCGTTACTAAGTACATCATTATGATTATTGTTTAGGAATATTTTAATTTCATGCGATGACATCATTCTCAACGACCTCTTTGCGCTCTCGTTTCAGCACCAGCGGATTGGAAAAAAACAAAGGTTAAAAAAAAAAAAGTTAAAATGTCTATCTCTGGCCACGCTTCATTAGTGTTGCGTTCGCGTTGTCGCTGTGTGCGCATTTCTGTTTACAATACCGCCTTCGATGTTGAGTGCTTGCACGTACCTCCATTTATACATGCGGTGGTTTTCCATATCCATACAGTTTTCTCGTGAAGTTTATCGTAAAATGAAATTTGACCAGAATGACTTGTGTACTTACATAATACATCAACTTATTCGGTGTTCATGAATAAGTAATATTTTACAAGGGAAGCTGCAAGAGATCAATGAGGAATTCCACATGATATTCAGTACATTAATATCATATAAAAAGAGACATGTTTTTCCCTTTATTTGCACAGTACTTCATTAGCACAGTGGAGAGTAATAGCATAGAAAGAGCTTATTTGAGGCACGAGTTTCTTTGAATCTATTTCCAGCGATTATGATTCATTCGATTTCTAGAAGCCTTTTTTTCGTAAAGCAGATGGCAGTGTTCTACATTTTATCAATTTTTTTTGAACGTGGTAGAGTCATAGATAAAATACGAAATTTTACCTATAATAATAAACTCCGAGTGGATCTTTGTTGTTTGTCCGCCCCGGGTGGTGGTGGGGTAGGTAGGGGATCGGGGTGATAAGGGAGACATGGCGGGCAGCGCCGGGTTCCATTGCAGAGTAGCGTGCGCCATCAAGCTCGTCATATAAATAGTTCGAGTCGTATCATTCCGTTTTAATGGATCTGCTTACTGTAACTTTTATGGATTCGTTTTCCTTTATCTTAGTTTCCTGGCGTTTTGAATCTGTGATGTCTTGGCTCAACAGCAGCGATTGATATCAGTTCCTTCTAATTAGAGGAACCATCTCCACAATAGCCGGGAATGGAAGTTTTTCAGTTTCTCAGTTTCCTTCAAATAGTTTGTGATGAGAGTCATTGCTTCCTTTCGGTTCTAATGATTCGGCATTTTGCTCTCTCTCTCTCTCTCTCTCTCTCTCTCTCTCTCCACAGAGTAAGTGGTCAGCTCACAAACTGCTTGTGCAGTGTTCCATTCTCGAGCACGCGATGTCTCCTTGGATGGACTAGCAAGCCTTTGAGACATCCTAATCCTTGTAACTCCTTGTAACCGGACGAGGAAGGGCGACATAATCGCGTTCTCAGAAATCCATTATACTACCTGTTGACCATCAACGCAGCAAATATTGCACCTAGTTGTTTAGTCATGTAGTGGGTCGCAGCCAGAGAGAGAGAGAGCGCGCAAAGTGCTGAATCATTAAAATTGAAAGAGAGCAGTGACTCTCATCGTAAACTATTTGAAGGAAATTGAGAGAGAGAGAGAGAGAGAGAGAGAGAGAGAGAGAGAGAGAGAGAGAGAGAGTTTACCACTCCAGTAACCTTCGAAAGTCTGTGTATAGCATGAAGACTTTGCTGTCGTTCAGTCCGTGTTCAGCCTCTTTCGCAACTGGCATGATATAAGGATGAAGGATGAAGGTACTTCGATTCGAGCTTTAGGTTGGCACAAAATCGCGGGAGTCTGGATCTGCCATCTCGACCGTCTTTTATGTTTTTGTCCATTTTGGATGGAACAGGTGCAGATCGCTTCATTCATTCCGGTGCACTGACGGTGAATAAAGGGATAACTGGCAACTCAACATGTAGCTGCAACTAAGAGGTTCTTGGCGATGTTACCTGTGAAACAATATCGCTAAACATGCTGTCATGTAGCAAAAAAACAAGTTTACCAAATGCTAGAGTAATAATAGTCTTCTATAATAATAAAATCAGAGTGGATCTTTCTTGTTTGTCCGCCCCGGTTGGGGGTGGGGTTAGTTAAGTGACCAAGAGGCTAGGGGAGACAGGCTATTTAAGTAATAATGTTCTTCTGTTAATAAAATATATTAAAAAACAAAGAATACCATACTCTTGCAATTAAACCAGTAAAAGCTTCCTTTCTATCGTGCCGCTGTTATGATAACATCGGCCTCTCTCTCTCTCTCTCTCTCTCTCTCTCTCTCGCAGTAAGTATCTTCTGTCGCCCTTCTTACACATTTTTCCACATATTTTTCCACTCCTTTTATAAGTAGTATTTGTTCCTGTAGAATTAATGGCTTTGTCTATTCCATTGCCACAAGGGTACTATAGTAGATTCACATCAACCGTACAGCTGATGTCTAGAGTCCCCTTACGACACTTCTGATACTCCTGATTGGCTGTTGATAAGCTCATCACAGTGCTGGAAACTCTCAGTCTCTCTCGAGAGTTTACATACGCAGGATGTCTCTCCTGAGGGATACGTCTTTTATAATTATCCCTCAGGAGAGGTGGAGCATACATCCTGCCCATGTGAACTCTCGAGAGAGACTGAGATCTTCCAGCCCTGTGATTGGCTTATCAACAGCCAATCAGGAGTGTCGTAAGGGACTAGCCTAGACATCAGATGCGCGGTTGAAGTGAATCTACTTTATTGTCTTGAAGCGCCATATCACGTTGACTGAATTGGTCAACAAGGCAATAAAATAAATCTTTGCATTCTGAAATACTGAGGTCTTGGAAATCAGTTTTCCGAAGTTCATGACTTTATACAAGACAGGAACAAGTAACATCAATTACTGTCGACTCATTAAGTTGTCACTGTTTCCATATTTGTATCGTTTTGCTTGTCAGAGGTTTCGAAGGGTAAACTGTAAATTTCCTAAAGTACTGTAGCAAATGAAGGAAACCTTTCTCACTCTCGATATTCCTGCACTTTATTGGTTTTATTCTTTCACCTTTCCGTCTATACGATTGTTACTCTAGTTCACGTTACTTACGCTTTCATATAGGTTAAAAACTATTGTGTAGAATTTCATTATAAATTGCAATTGTTCTTCTTGCATAATGTAAAATAATAATTGGTCAGCCACGCGCACGCATAAAATAAATACATTGGCATTGATAAACGTGTTTCTTCTCTTGTGGTTAAACATTTAGCGACAAGGTTTCACAGGCAACGTTGCCAACTATTTCTTTTTAGCTGAGTACTGGAGATATTATCATACGTTGCGGAGTTGCCAGTTGTCTCCTCAGCTCGACGCGAGCGTATCGAAATTCTTGAAGCCCAATGTGCTCAAGAATTAGTGACCAAGATCAAGATAGAGTTAAGGAGTTGGATTCTAAATGAGTAGAAAATAAAGTGAAAGGATGGAAAGAAAAAGACTGGAAGCAGCGCACTGGGGACGAAGACACATTGCTTGTAAAGGAACGTTACTCCTGCCCACAGTGTGCCCTAAAGCCCATCCCAGTGGGGACAAAAGCAAAAATGGGAATTAGGTGTGGCCGAAGCACAGCAGGCCTTGGAAGGAGGTGCGAGCTGCGAAGAGAGTGATTTGTCTTTGCTATTGCTGTCATGTGGCCACATTCATATCTTATTTGTTAGGTAATACAGCTTACATTTGTTATATATCTTGTTATTGGGCCTGAACAACATATTTGCTTATGGACGACAGCATCCTGCTCTAGGACAGCAGCCCGCTCTGACTTAAGGCCAGCCGAACCCTAGCAACAACAATTAAAATACCTCATTTATGTTGCGTTCGACAAACCTTATCATATGAAAAGGTATTTGTTTTTATACACTTTGCACATAAATGCCTTTGTTGCGTGCGTGGTTTATTGCAACAGTAATAATAATAGTAATGCTGATCATAACCCCGGATATTATAATCTCCTTTATAAATCAATTAGGTCTGTCGTTCGTCGCGACGTAGAGGACGACTTCATCATAACGAAGCTCATTTGTCATTTTCAATATTATCGACTGGAAGAGTCGACCAGCTTCGGCCTGGCTTCATTCCATGTTGCTTTGCCCTTCGCTCTAATTCCTGCAGAAGGAGAGCCGCGAGTCTGCGTTAGTTTTTGAGCTGTCAACATTCAATTCCATCGGTGTATGATAAAGGAGGCTGTCTCGTTCATATATGGGATGTTCATCCACGATTCATCGATGAAGGTGTGATTGTGGCAGTGATCCCGAGCTGACCATTGCTAAGGAAAACCGGTTGATATATATATATATATATATATATATATATATATATATATATATATATATGTATATATATATATATTATATATATATAATATATATATATATATATATATATATATATATATATATATATATATATAATATATATATATATATATATATATATATATATATATATATATATATATATATATATATATATTCTTATCCTTGTTGATGGTACAACAGGTTACACACCTAATATATATATATATAGAATATTAATATATTATAATATATTATATTATATGTATGTATTATAATATGTATATAATTATATATAGATAAAGTATTATATTTACTATATTATATATATATATATTATATAATTATATATTATAATAGAATATGAAATCAAGTTGATCACGAAATATAAAACGTGATGCTATGCAATATAAATTCTTTTCATTTTCCTCCGTGGCATCACCTCTATATATATATATATATATATATATATATATATATATATATATATATATATATATATATATATATATATATATAAAGTGTGTAACCTGTTGTACCATCAACAAGGATAATAATTTACTTAAAACACTTTCCTATGGTTCTTCGTCTTGTTGCTTCCTTATCTATCACAACGATTGACAACTCACCCATTTTATCACTTCTCAGTTTATTGCATCTGTCTGCCTTCAGCATTGCATTCATTGCGATATCATCTGACCACTTTATTATACGAGTACATTTATAAAATTTCCGTTCCTTTTTTTTTTTTTCTAAATGACTATGTGTCCGTTGTCAGGAGGGGTACAGGCCTTATAAGTGTGAGGTCATTTCTTATATGCCAGTTTGCCATGTATTATTTTTCCACATGACACCGTGCAGATTGTACATATTCAGTAATGGTAGGTTTACCCCATGTGAATTAGAGAATTGGGTTGGAACACTGAACTAGATCCGACCGACTTAGATTCTTGCCTTTTTTTGGGGAGGGGGCGAGGTTGGTGGCGGACTTTAGGGAGCCACTATGAATTCAGACTTCACAATCCATTACTCAAATACTCTGCGCTCTACAGCGAAATCTCATTGCTCCGGTGAACGACTTTCAAATCATTTGTCACAACGAAAAACTCGCGCGTAAAATCATTAAGACTAACAGTCACGTAAACGCAGCGGCGTAGACGTTCTTTGGGAACAGGCAGCGTGAATTCGCTTTTTCTAGAGTAATCTGTGTGGTTGAATACACGACCGTCATTTTTTTTCCCCCAGTGTTTGGGAGAATCAACAGCAAGTTCATTATGGGGGTGATCGGATTAAAATCCACTTCATTCAATTCGTTTTCGTAATCTCCGCTCATAATAGCTTCGCCATTTTTTTCCTCTGCTTAATCACATAGCAATAATAGATTATTTTGCGGGGATTACCGCGAGTTGTCATTTCCTTTAAAAAAGCCTGCGATGTTTGCTGCTTTCAATGGTTATGGAAACGAAAATGGAAAGCCTTCATCTCTGGCTCCATTTGGAAAATTCCCTTTTTTTCTTTTTTCGTCCATAGTTGTTCGGATCAATTTTTTTTTTCTTTTTTTCAAAAAATTCGCTTTGTTTGGAGTAGTTGAAATTGGTTTTTAATTTTTGCTGTGATTGTATTTCGTTTTCAGGCATAAAACGATTGATGATTTTTTTCCCTCTGGCGATCCCTCACAGGAACAGTCGCTTTGATTGCAGGGAGTTGTGGGATGTCGTCTTGGTGATTGACAGGGATTTTAAATCACTCCTCAACGTTTAGTATATTGCGATATAAGTACCTAATATCTGATAGAGTGATCCTTATGAGAATAAAGCTTTCCTAAACACCTTATTCCTGATTATCTATCTAGCAATGTATATATATATGTTATATATATATATATATATATATATATATATATATATATATATATATATATATGTATGTATGTATGTATGTATGTATGGATGTATAATATAGTATATTATGTAGTATATAAGTAACACAAAATTTACGGAAGTCTTGTAATTTCTCGTATAATTTCCTTAGATAAATACTTTATAGCGAATCGCAAATAATCAGTCAGTGATGTTATCCTTATACAGGAGAAGGCAAACGTTCAGTTTATAGACACTGAAACCTTCAAACCTCATTTTCTTTGGTCGACTTTCTCTCTCTCTCTCTCTCTCTCTCTCTCTCTCTCTCGTTCTTTTGCCTCTAATTTCTTTCAAATCAGCACATGTTTGGCTTGTGTGCTCGTTCAAAACTGTACACAGTAACATTCTTGTGTAGTAATTTTAATTTGGATGTAACCAGCATCACACAATTCGTAAAGATGTTCAGGAATAAAATTTGAATCACGATGTTCTGTTCCGCAGTTCTCTATAATGTAAGGTAATATTTCAATATGTTGCGGTAGTGTCCCAAGTTTGGTTAGGTTTCAGACTACAGTCCACTTTAGTAAGGTAGCACTTGCTCACATCAGTAGCCTAGACTTTTCTAATTTGTAAACACAGTCAGTGGACTTTTGAGTGTGACTGTACTGTAAAATCAGTCAGCGGACTTTTGAGTGTGACTGTACTGTAACAGCAAGCAAAACTGGGGTGACATCCGTGAGTACAATAATGATGCTAATACTGTTTTTCTACATTTTCGTAACTTTGGCTTGGAGCAAGGTCCATAAAGATGCCAGAATATATGCCAGTGTGACGCTGGCTTTATTTATGGATCCTATCGAACGACTTGAAATTTCTTCCATTTTAACTTATTTTCTTCCTCATTATTCCCCACTTGCCCTGATGCGTCTTCTCTAGTGATCTCTGTCGAAAGCATTCCTCCATTAAACCATTCTTTTCCTGATCCTCCTAAACTTTAATACGACATATAATCCCTGCCTTCCGATAGACCAAGGGTCACCAACCTTTGAAGCCAGAAGAGCCATTTATTTAGTGGATAGAAAAAAACTATAGTACTGACGAGCCTCAGTGACAACAATGGCCTTAGAAACTGTTCATATCATTAAAGATCAATAAAATATATACCTATCATGTTCTTTTAAAATTGAATAAAATTTAATTAAATATTAAGAGTGTTATATAATTGCTGTGTTTTAAATGGCTAAAAAGGTATTTGTTTAGGGTTTGGAGCCACACAAGTGTCTTGAAAGAGCCGCAGGTTGGCGACCCCTGCACTAGACCTTCGACCTCTCACAGGTTCCATGCAAACCCTTTTCACTCCTTTCACTTAGCTCATCCTTACCACATGTTCGCATCATATCAGGTAGTAATCTTTACCACCTTGTTTCTTCTAGATTCTTCATGTCAGCCTTTCTCGCAGCAAGATCCCCAAAATCCGTCTCAACATCATCATTCATGTTTTAGTCCTGTTTCTGGTCCTCCAGCCTTATTATTGCCCCTGTTTCTGAACCATACAGCATCACTTAGTTTGAATTTATTTGTCATAATTGTGTGACACACTACAACTGCCACGTCCCTCTATTTTCCCCAGACTGCTTTTATACGTTATAACATTGATGGACCCTACTAAATGAGTGACTATTAACCTCCGGTGTCTAAGAAATGATAAAGAAATTAATATTTCCAGTGAAGTGTTTGACGATTAACCTCTTGTGTCTGTGAAATGATAAAGAAATTAATATTTCCAGTGAAGTGTTTGACGATTAACCTCTTGTGTCTGTGAAATGATAAAGAAATGAATATTTCCAGTGAAGTGTTTGAATATTCCCAGTGAAGTGTTTTGATTACGATTAACCTCTTGTGTATATGAAATGATAAGAAATGAATATTTCCAGTGAAGAATTTATACCAATTCAGTTAAAATGGGCCATTTACCGAGCCATTCAAAAAGTCTCAAACGTACTTTCGTCCTGGGAATTGCAACTCACGGCACATCGAGAACATTGCTAAAAATGTCATATTTTCGGAACAGGGAAATGTTAATTGACGCTTCAGAGAAAAGAAGAGAATGTTGTCTCTTCTTTTTTCCTTTTTGACAAAATGGATTAGTTACGTAACGAGACTAGCAGTTGTTTCGTTGTTTAATTTTTTATATCGAAAACAAAAAGGGAGTAGTCTTTTGGAAGCGAACGAAAATGGGAATGGCGGAGTGACTGGTGAGATAGGAAACTTCGCAAATCGGACGCATAAGATATGCTCGGAAAGAAATAACGGTAGGAATTAGGTAATGAACGAAATTCGGGAAAATAGAGAGAAGAGTTGCAGAAGAAGAATGATACCATAAGGCAAATGTGCGATGTAGAAAATGTTCTGGGTAAATAAAGATAAGATTCTCTCTCTCTCATCTCTCGTCTCTCGTCTCTCTCTCGTCTCTCTCTCTCTCTCTCTTCCACGCCTGCGCGCCCCAGTTGAGAGAATTAAGGCGTGGGTAAAGCCAAAAAGAATGGGCGTGCGGAAAAGGCAGGAAGGGCCTGAACATGTGGGTGAGGTTAGAAAGTTGGAAAAGACTTTTAGTACTCTCAGTCAGTGGCAGTGTTTTCCCTTAGCTTCCGCTTTTCTTTCCCCTTTAGCTCGCTTCCTTTCTCCTTTTCCCTCCGTCCGTCTCTCTGAAGGAACTACAGATATTCTGAATTTCCCTGAAAGTCTAGTTTTTGTTTTATAGCTACGTCGTTTTAGTCGTCCACGCTCGTTTCCTGGTCGTCTTCCTTCCTTGTTGACAACTGTTCCATTCTTTCTCATCATTCTGTATCATAAATTGTGTGTGTGTGTGTGTGTGTGAGAGAGAGAGAGAGAGAGAGTTCCAAATTAGCAACCTTCCATTGCAAGGCTTATCACTTCCGAACGATTGCATGTGACAATTCTTTATTCGCGATCCCTGGTTGCACTGGCCAACAGAGAGAGAGAGAGAGAGAGAGAGAGAGAGAGAGAGAGACTGTAATATATGACCACTTTTTCTTCTTCTGCTTTCGAAGCTTCTCACGTCCTTGGAATTCGTTCCGCATTTCCGAGGTCGCCGGAGCTCGTTTTGAAATAGAGATGGAAAATGAATCGCTATTAATGAATTTTAAGTCTTTTCACGTTCTGGGTTACACTGCTGCTGTGCACGCTCTCTCTCTCTCTCTTTCTCTCTCTCTCTCTCTCTCTCTCTCATGAGTTTTAATGCGAAATAGGTTATCGGAGCTTGTGTGCCACTGAAATACTAAATTTATTAATATTTTTGTATCCGCTTTCGTGAAATATGAATATATATATATATATATATATATATATATATATATATATATATATATATATATATATATATATATATATATAGATATAGATATAGATATATATATATATAATATATATATACATTTATATATATATATATATATATATATATATTATATATAAAGGTTTTTTGCCACGAAGGAAAAAAAATGAAAAGCGAGATAGCCGAGTACTTTCGGTCCTGTTCGGACCCTTTACTGAAGGTAAACTGATTTTACAGAGAACAACATAGTCAAAAGAAGGCTTAAAATCCAAACTGACACTACAAGATTAACAATAAGGGCGATTTTTCTTTTTTTCACTCTACAGAAAGGAGGAGCCGCCTGAGGGTAGCCACACCTTGAAGGATACACGCAGTAAACAAGTGATTCTTCCAGAAAACAGTACATTTTGAAAAAAAACACGGGAGCATATACAATTTAAAATGATGAATTTTACACAAATTTTCCCAAAAAAAAAATAATTTTTGGGGGAAAATTTGTGTAAAATTCATGATATTAAATTGCCTTCAGTAAAGGGTCCGAACAGGACCGAAAGTACTCTGGCTATCTCGCTTTTGTTTTTCATTTTTTTCCTTCGTGGCAAAAAACCTTTATTTATACATAGCATCGCGTTTTATATACTTCGTGATTAAGTTATTCATATATATATATATATATATATATATATATATATATATATATATATATATATATATATACATATACATGCATACACAATATATATATGTATAAATATATTAGTTCTTTTTCTACTTCATAAACCATTAACCTGTCACTGATTCTTCCTTATTCCTTGCTGAGAGAGAATGTGGATCTTCCTCGGACGCCGATACCATTCATTCTCTCTTCCGCCTCCAAACAAAAATACTTTCCCTGTCTCTTCTTACTCTGTTCGTCAGTTCCTTTTCCCTTCTTCCCGTCCCTTGTTTCATCATTCATTTGTTTTTATGACCTTTTTTTTTCCCAACATTTTTTGCTGCTTTTTTTTTTTCTCCCTTTGCTTTGTCCCTCGGCTGTTGATTCTTCCTACTGGGACGCTTCACTCGAAGCTATTCTTACATCTTAAAAGATGTTTTCCTGTAGAGCACCGTTTCCTCTGTGTGTGTGTGTGTGTGTGTGTGTGTGTGTGTGCGCACGCGCGCGTGCGTGTGTAGCCTTGAAGTTACAGTAGTTCCCTTCATAAGTCCAATTGAATACCAAGTACAAAAATGTTAATGAGAGCTCATGATGGAAACATCCCTTCACCCCCCCCCCCTCTCTCTCTCTCTCTCTCTCTCTCTCTCTCGTTGTATTTTCAAATTGATTATGAATTTAGCTATTCAGTAATTCTGTTAGTACCCTCCCTCCCTCCTCCCCCCCCCCCCCCTCTCTCTCTCTCTCTCTCTCTCTCTCTCTGTGGGGAGCTTAGGGTTAGGAACCTATAATTCATGCTGTGCTACTCATGCTGGTATTATTAGTCAAGGTTTTTTTCCACAACCGAATTTTCTCCTTACTCTTATTACATTCATGGTTGATGGAATTTATTCCTTGAAAGTATTTATCGTGTGATTCTAAAGGTTATCTGCAACTTGACTTCGGCCCCTAGCTTTTGTCCCTTTCGTTCCATTTACCGCACCTCCTTTCATATTCTCTTTCTTCTGTCTTCCTTTCCACCCTCTCCTAGCAATTGATTCGTAATGCAATTGCGAGATTTACTTCGTGTTACACCTTTCAAACTTTTTACTGTCAATTTTCGTTTCAGCGCTGAATGACTTCATATGTCCCAGTGCTTGGGCTTTGGCTAAAATTCTATATTAAATTCAGTTCATGATATAGTTCGGCTATGGAATCCAAATCCCCTCACTGGCCATCAATGTATAGACTCTTTAGGCCTTAAAGACTTTCAAAGGTTGCCACAACTAATCTCTACGTTGGCCATAAAATGAAAAGATCAGCAGTGGCCAACAGAACGAAGTCTTTCGCTTTTCACTTGCCATGAAAGTAAAAGGCCCTTAGAACTTATGAGGCCTTCAAAAGTCATGCCATTAATGGCCTTGCAAACAAAGGTTTAAATCTAAAGTCTTTAGTTTTCACATAGCTGAAATCTTTTCGGGACCACTAACATGAAAGCCATTGGCGTTCAACAAACCAAATTAATTTTATGAATGCAAAAATTGCGGTTTTGTGTTCTCGTTGTGAGATTCCTTTAATGGAATTTAAAAACCAGTCATTTAGTTTTCATGTAAACTGGAGCCTTAAATGGCTACGAAAATTAAGGCTTACGTTCACGATACCAAAGACCTTTTATGGCCATTGAACTAAATCCTTTGATGCTCACGCAAACAGATCCCTCTAGTGGCCATGAAACATGTGCCTATGTGACGCCCACAAATCAGTTAGTATGCCCCATTCTGATCTCTTTACTCTACTGCATTTCCTGTCATCTTTAGTCATTTACATTGGTAACCTCCTCCCCTCTCTCTCGTCTCTCTTTTCTATCTCATCTATATAAAACTTCCTTTTCTTTAATCTTCCTTTTCCTCATTATTATTTCTTTTCAGGGTGGTCTTTCTTCTTTTCGTTAGTATCCCTCTTTCTTTTCTTCCTGCCTTCTACTTCTCTCATCTCTACATCCTTGTTTATCTTCCTGTTGGTTATGTACTCATCAAAGTACATCCTCCCTCTTTATTTCCTAATTCCTGTTTTATGTCTTTCACATCGAGATTTTATTATATATTTCTTCAGCAACCTTTACCCTTTGTTTTCTCTCGCAGCTCAAGTATCATGTACTATATTATTACGCACACCGTATTCCGTACTTCTTATTTTATGTTTTCTCAGCATTATTAAGCCTTCTCGTTTTTGTACCAGTATTTTAATCATTTGCTTAATATCCTTCTTCCTTCATTCGTCACCCCCTGATCATTTCCTCTCTCTCTCTCTCTCTCTCTCTCTCTCTCTCTCTCTCTCTCTCTCTCTCTCTCTCTCTCTCTCTCTCTCAAAAAAAAAAAAAAAAAAAAATTATGTATCTGTCTTAAAGCCTTTGTGGTATATAAGCAGTGGATGTTTTTGGGGTTGTATATTTTATAGTATATATATATATATATATATATTATATATTATATATCTATATCTATATATATTAATGTAACTGACCTACCTGGTACTGCCCAGGAAAACTCTAAATAAGAACTGATAAACTCACTCTCTCTCTCTCTCTCTGTTTCTTGTTAAGGTAGTTGCTTCAAATGCATTGTCCAGCGTTTTTGACATTTTATGTTTCACACCCTCTCACCCCCCTTCCTATCCCGGCTGAACTTGGACTCAAAAGGCAACGGGAATGTCACTATGCATCTAAGCGACCGCAAAAACTATGGATTAGACACTAATATATGTCATTTTTGACAATTTATTTTTTCACCCCTTCTCACCCCACCTTCCTATCGGGGCTGAACTTGGACTTAAAGGGCATCTGGAGAGTCTGATTTATCTCAGTGACCTCAAAAACTATGGATTAGATACTAACATCTGTAGTTTTCAGTTATTTTTACGTGTCACCTACTTCTCACCCCAACCACATTGGATGCCATTAATGCCTTGCCCTGCCAGTAGTCTTTTCCAGATATTAAGTCATATGTATACCGAAATGAGGTATGATAAGCTCATAGAATGTATTTACTTACTAAGTCTACAGGCGGCACCTGCCCCATTTTAGGGAAGCCCTTCTCACCCCAACCTCCTTTGGTGTTAGTGATGTCATACCCCCACAACATGGTTGAAATTGCTCAATGTGTCTCAGTTATGCTGGAACATACATACACACACACTTGCAGTTATCCTCTTTCCCACCATTATCTCTACACTAAGGGGTTGGTTGCCTGATGCATCTTCTCCAATGCCTTCTATTAAGGCATCATCAGCTGATTTATTGTTTGGCAAAGGGGGTTTTACGACCGCATGCCCTTGCTGTCATCAGCCACAGTTATTGGCAGTGGGCCTATCCTTTTACTAAAAAGTATGACTGCAAGGGAGCCGCTTTTCTATAAAGCCCCGTCCACACGGTCGAGCTTTGCCCAACGACCTTTGCTCGATGTGACGTCAGAAGCGGGAAATGTCAGAACCTTATCTGCTGTTTTTCCGCTTCTGACGTCACATCGAGCAGAGTTCGACGGTGTGTGAACTTAGTCGCCTCTTACGACACGCACGAACTATGGTGTAGTTAGTATTCTTACACCCTACCACAGGATCATCACACGTGTATGTACGTATACGTATATGTGTGTATGTGTGTTACAGGTATACTGACGTAAATCGTGACGATCTATTTCTTAGCGGAAGGAACATCAGAAATAACATTCCATCCTGCCACCCTCACTCCTCATTAATCCCCTCGAAACTTCGTCAAAGAAAATAACCTAGCCTCTTTATCAAAGCTAACGAGTCCCAATAAGTTCTTTAATTACTCTATCCCTCTTCAAAGTACTCCATCTTGGCGTTCCAACCGCAAAAGACGAAAAAGGAAAACAATCGCTGGAAGAGAGAGAGAGAAAAAAAATGACGAAGATGAAGTAGAATGGGATAAATGACTCAAAAATGGCGAACGAACAGAAGTTCCGACGGGAATATTGCGCCAGGTCCCATATTTCATCTGCTTCTTACTATGGGAGTCCTCTCTCTCTCTCTCTCTCTCTCTCTCTCTCAGTTTTCAACGTTGGCTATATGAAAGTCATGCAGTTCTTATTCACGTTCATTATAGCAGTCAGACTAACTAGTGAAAAATTATTTCTCTCTCTCTCTCTCTCTCTCTCTCTCTCTCTCTCTCTCTCTCTCTCTCTCTACGTCTATTATAGTTGTCAGATTATTGAAAAATTATGTAATGCACAGTAGGCAATACTTGAGGGTTTTTGCAGCGTCCCTTCAGCCCCGAGCTGCGACCTTTTTTAAGCCTTTTACTACATTACTTCCGTTCTAACCGCCTTTCTACCACCGTGCCATCCCACTCTCTCGGATTTATTTCATCTTGTAAATGAAAGAATTTCCTCCTGGTATATTTTAAAAAATGAAAACAAACCATATACTATATTATATATACATATATATATATATATATATATATATATATATATATATATATATATATATATATATATATATATATATATATATATATAGTGATAAAGGGCACAGGGAAATAATCCAGGTAACATATTCAGAGGAAGACGGACAAAAGCCACACATCACTAGGCTGTCTTTTTATTTTGCCAACGACTCATAGTTATGTACAGAATTACATCTTCTGAGCTGCACATAAGAAAAGATAAAAACAATTAAAAGTACAATCTAGGAATTCATTTAGAATATAACAGAGTAAGAATGAAATCGAAATAAAAAATAAAAACACAAACCAACTTAGAGGTGAGACAGATAGGAACTAAGTGGAAGGAAACCGCCACGTATGAACTTAAGCTAGATACAATTGACTCGCAGAAGTACGAGTGTTTAATGATGGTAAAAGTTGTTTATAAACAATGACTCTAGGACTGTTAAACCTTGAGGATTGGCAGTATGACCGATGACACTAAAATCCATGTTCTCAATGTAGGTTTTACATTGTTTTGAATGGTCCCTGATATTGGAGTCCTCTGGGTTTGAGATTCTGCTACCTGTGCGGAAACTGACTCCCCGGTGTGAATCAATGCGCACCTAAAGAAGCCTACTGGTGGATCCCACGTAAATCACTGAATACATTTAGGCAAGTATATTTATAGATGACACCAGAGGAAATATAAGGACACAGCTGATCTTTTATCTTAAGCAAGGAGCCTATAGTAAGAGGAATTTTTTGGAATTAATTGACTGTTATGGCTATTGGATGTTTAGTAATTTAACGGATGGATCCTAGGCAAAAAAAATCATTTGCTTAGGCAAAATAAGTTGTTGCTCAGTTGGGAGCTGCGGCAGGTTTGGGATGGTCTTACAACAGGGAGACCATATGTTAGTGTGGCTGTGATGAAGGGTATCCTGGAAAATTGTCCATGGTAAGGGATGCGGCGACTGTGGGAGTAATTACCAAGCCCCTTTTTTCCTTTTCAACTGGTTACATTAGAAAGAATATTGTATTAAAAGCACAGATAGAAACCAAGAGACCAATCAGAGATAACTCAAGAAAAGGTAAAATTGAAGCACACGTGTGCAAAATGCAGTGTAAATAAGTGGTGCTTAGACTACAAAAAGGCTTGCGCGTCAAAGCTAGGTAGTCTCAGTGTCTGTCTCTCCTGTCAACAACAACAGGAGATAGCTAAACTTAGGTGGGAAGTAGAAGAATTAGCAAAGGAAATAAATGAGTTTACAAAGGCAAACCTCAAAGGCAATAGAAGAAAAGACAGGATCAAAAGGAAATGGAGACATAAGAAGACAAGTGACAAAAAACCTTAAGAGAGGGGAAACAGGAATTGAACAATGACATAATAGAAAATGGAGAGAGTATAGTGAGATTAGAAAACTACAACCAGATGAAAAAACGGAAACAAGCTCCAGACAAGGTACAAAAAAAGAACCTTACAAGGATAAAATGATGAATCAATCAGAGAGCTGTTGGTAGAAGAGTGGCAGCGTCCAGAAAACAGAATTGTCCCCCAAAAGGAATCAACACAACGAATAGATTTGCTGTGCTTTCGGAAACAGAAGAGGAAACAACATCAGTTGGAGAATTCATTAGTAAAAGATCAGGGTGGGGGTTAAATTTTGTGGTCAAAAATAGAAGTAAGAGAAAAGTTCATTTTACCCAGGTGCAGGAGCAAAGCAGATAGCCGAGGCAGTGAAGAAAATCAGGTAAAAATAGAAAACGTCCAATCATATGCATGGAGGAGGAAATGACTTGTTTCTAAAGGATGGAAGAACTGGCCAGACAGGAGATCTTGTGGGCGACCTGGTGAATGTTGTAGAGAACATCTGTGAGAAAACTGATACGGCATTCTTATAGGACTTCTATCCAGAACCAGCGTAAGCCACTACTCCCTTAGCAAGGCAATTGGAATCAATGACAGACTGGAGCTAATATGCTAAGAAAAAAGTGTTAGGTTTGTCAACCTTTGGGACAGATTTATAAGGAATAGAAAACTATATAAAAAGAGATGGAAAACCTCTTGAAACACCTCAGTGAACTGAACATTCAAAGGAAGACGTCGGAAAGCTCCCAGAATCTGGTTAATAATAGAACTGCAGGAAACAGTGAACAGTAATGGGAAACTAATAAAGCCACCAAGGACAAAAGAGAAGATAGAAAAGTCCTTCAGAGTGGTGCAGTTTAATGTGCACAATCTATTCAGAACAAAGTAGATCTCTTCAAAGCATTAGTAGCAAGTGAAGAATTAGAAATAACAGGTATCACAGAAACATGGATTCAAGAGGCAACATGAGACTTCGTAGGAAAGTACCATATAGCTGGATATAAATTGTTAAAAAACGATAGACTCCACAAAAAAGGTGGAGGCATTATGTTATGTCAGGGACCACCTCAGTCCAATAGTGTAAAATTTCAACCATGCAAGAAGTGATTGGCATCAATATAAATAGTTTAGGGAAGAAGATAACTCTGATACCAATGTACAGACCTCCCACCAACTACAAATGTCCGGTGAGGAGCTGTATGGACTACTAGGACTAGAAATAAACAACAAAACAGCATAATAATGGGAGATTTCAATGCATCAGTACACTGGATAGGATGACCTCCACATCAAATGTAGAAGGAAGAGACTTAGATTTTGTAAAAAATGAATTCCTCCACCAATGGGTTGACAACCTACGAGAGGAAACTGTACTAGACATTGTCCTATCAACAGAAGATAACCTAGTGTCTGACCTTTTACTAGGGGCAAATCTAGGCAAAAACGACCATAAAATTATTACATTTCAAATTGATATTCAACATATAAAAGAGAAGAAGATATTAATGAGAGTACACTACCGTCGACAAGACCTAAAAAAAAACTAAAGGAATATGTTAAAAATTTAGGGTACGAAAAGAAAAACACATTCATAGAAAAGTACAGGGAAGCCTTTCTAGAGGAATCACAGAAAAACGCTCTAGATGTATACCATTAAAGCAAATACTAACATATGGCAACCCTCAGCCCTAGTGGTTCAACAGAGAAATTAAAAATAATATAAGAGAAAGAGGCAGATTGTGCAAATCAATGAACCCATACCACAAAACCAGAAGAAACAAGCGGGCATAAAGAACTCTGTAGAATGGTGGACAAATAAATAAGAATACAAAGATGAATGAGGGATAGGAGAGTTGCTCAGTTTGTAAGGAAACCCCAAAAGAATTCTTTGCGCATGTTAATAGTAGGAAACCAATAAAAATAGCATAGGTCCCCAAAGGGACAATAGAGGAAACCTAGTGAACTCAGACTTGGAAAAAGCAGTTACTGAATAAGATTTTTACTAGTGTTTTCACAATTGCAGACACTGCCTCAATCTGGAACCTACTATTAAATATGAGGGGCAGAACTACTGAACAAAATAACTATAGAAAACAAGAGAGTCGTAAGAATAAATGGTGAAGAATTAGAATTAAATGGGGCAGATGTGACAAGCACAGAATTCCTTAGGGTTCTGTCCTTAGCCCTCTCTGGTTTTTGATCAACATTAATGACATTGATGTAGCTTAACTAGGAGGATAGCCAAATTTGCAGATGACACCAAACTAGTATAAATGAAGCAGACCCAGATACAATGGAAGTTTAAGAAATGATCTAGAGAAAATAGGAGAGTTGTCAAAATGATGGTAAAAGCTTTTGACTTGGATAAGTGTAAAGTGTTGCAAATAGAAGAAAACAACCATCATGCCAACTACATACTGCTTGGGAATGACACAAATAGTGTAGAACAAGAAAGGACCTTGTAGTTGTTATTACCTAGCACTTATAATCCACAAAACAGTGCGTAACAGCTGAAAAGAAGGCACAGAACTAGTAGAGTACATAAAGAGGCAGTTCAAATACAGAAACAAGGAAACGGTGCTGCAGCTCTACACATCAATTGTTAAACCTCATCTTGAATATGCAGTATAGTTTTGGTCACCAACACTCAGAAAGGACATACTAGGATTAGAAGGGGTGGCAAGTAAGAGCCAAAAAGTTAATTTCATCCTTCAGGCAAGTAGGTTACCAAAGGCGACTATAGAGCCTGAACATGCATGACTTAGAAACACGACGATTGCGAGGATAACTAAAAGAAACATTCAAAATACTGGAAAAAACATAACAAAAGTAGACAGTAACTTATTTGCGTTAAACGAAAACTAGACAAGAAATAATGGATAGAAACTAGAACTGAAGAGACAAGACAACACATCCCATTGTGGGAACTTCTTCATACACAAGATATGTGACGCATGGAATAAACTGCCACCAGAAGTTGTAAACAGCAACAATGTGGAAGAGTTTAAAAGAAAGCTAGACAAAATCATTAGGACACTGTGGATGAGCAGTAAAACCTGATCCAGAGATGAGTGAGCACACGATGTCTCCTCGGATGGACTAATAAGTATTTTGAGACATCATCATCCTTGTACTCTCTCTCTCTCTCTCTCTCTCTCTCTTTTTACGTCTGTTATAAAAGTCAGACTAGTGAAAAATTATTCTCTCTCTCTCTCTCTCTCTCCTCTCTCTCTCTCTCTCTCTTTTTACGTCAGTTATAAAAGTCAGACTAGTGAAAAATTATTATCTCTCTCTCTCTCTCTCCTCTCTCTCTCTCTGTGGAACCTCCTTATTTCGGTGGCCCCTCCCTTCCCCTCCCCCCTTCCCCTCCCCCCCCCTTCCAAACATTCCATCTACTTGAATTCCATTAAAACTGACTTTTCCGGAGAGGTGGAAAAAAAACTGCCGACAACTCCACTGGCCGAAGGATTCTTTCTTTGAAACTCCAATTTCTCTGAAGTTTTCCTCTTTCTGATTTACTATATTAAACGTCCGGAAATATCAGATGCGAACCTTCGTGGCTTCTTTTTTTTTTATAATAAAAACTACCCGTTCTCTATATGCTTTTTAGTTTTTTATACCATCCCTTCTTCATTAATGTTTCTTTTTTTCCTCATCATTTTCATTGCTGTTTCCATATCTACTGCCATGCTTTATCCATCTTATATTTTTCTGTTTTTTCTTGTTTTCTTCTATTTGTTTCCAGGTAAATATTTTTTTTTTCCGTATTTTCTATTTTAGTCACTTTCACCTGCCAATTCATTATTAATTTTTCTGTTCTGTTGTTTATACAGAATAATCCTTCCTGATTTTGTTTTTTTTCTTACTATCCATCCATTGCACAGTATTCAATTTTTCCCCTTCGGTGTTCTTTATTCTTTAGAAAACTATTGTGCCGGCTTTGTCTATCCGTAGGCAGTTTTTCTGTCCGCCCTCAGATCTTCAGCACTAATGAGGCTTGAGGGCTGCAAAGTGGTATGTTGATTCATCCTCCCTCCATCATCAACCGCATCAAATTGTAGCCCTTTAGCACCAGTAACCTTGTTTTATTGAAGGTTAAAGTTAACCATAATCATGCGTCTGGCACGATTATACGTACAAGCCC
Source organism: Macrobrachium nipponense (assembly GCF_015104395.2). Classification (NCBI taxonomy): domain Eukaryota; kingdom Metazoa; phylum Arthropoda; class Malacostraca; order Decapoda; family Palaemonidae; genus Macrobrachium; species Macrobrachium nipponense. Next base: position 37,475,379 of record NC_087211.1, read on the forward strand.
ACCACCGGGTCTTGGTTGAAGTTTCATTGGCCACTCTTACAGCATTATACCGAGACCAACAAAAGATAAGTCTGTTTTTCGGTGGCCTTAATTATGCGATGTACAGAAACCTCGATTGCGCCGAAGACACTTCGGCGCATATTATACTTGTTTGTAGTGTTTTTTGGATTCCTACGCAATAAGGAAGATTCTTTTTTACCCTTTCCCTTTAGATCCACCGAGAGGCTTGCCTCTTCCGGAGGAGATGGAGCTAGCTCTCTCTCTCTCTCTCTCTCTCTCTCTCTCTCTCTCCGGAATCAATAGTTTATACACATATATATATATGTATTTATATATATATATATATATATATATATATATATATATATATATATATATATATATATATATATATATATATATATTGTGTGACTAGTCCTCCCAATGCACTTGTTAAGACGCTGTCTTCACCAGAGACCTCTGGGCCCTGGGTTCGATTCCCGTTCTAACTGGAATGATTCAGGTGCATTGCATTATTTCCCACTGATTCTCGGTTGACCCAAGCAATGATTTTTGCACCTGGTTAGTTAGGTGACTGGGGTGGTCTGTACCATTGGTGAAGAAAATTGTTGGGGGAGGGATTTCATCCTACATAACTTAGGAGGCTGAAAGTCTTATACCTTTTGGCGCTACCTACTTGGTGGGGAAAGGGTTTGAAAGGTGATTTCAATAAATATAAATATATATATATATATATATATATATATATATATATATATATATATATATATTATATATATTAGTGTGTAGTTATATATACTTAGCAATAAGATTAACCGTTGTGTCTAAAACATGAAAAATGCAACTGAACTTCCCACATCCGACAAGCCGTTATTTATCTTTGTCCTAAAGTAAATGACAGTTGTTAATTAAAGTATATTTGGTTCCGGTTTCACAAATTACTGTGCAATGATTTTGTTGAAGTTCATATCTAGGTGACTGGTTGATCCATTTCAAAACGATTGTTAACGTAGAAGCTAAGAAGTGACACCAAGAGTGCATTCAAAGCATAAATTGGAGTGAGGCCAAGATGTATGAATCTAGGAAGGGGGGTCATTTGTAATCCGACTACATGGTGCACTGTAGAACATTACTTAAGGGTATTTGCAGCGTCCCTTCGGCCCTAGCTGCAACCTCTTTTATTCTTTTTACTGTACCTCCGTTCATATTCTATCTTCCATCTGACTTTTCACCCTCTGTAACAGTTGTTTTGGTGCAGCTGCGAGGTTCTCCTCCTGCTACACCTTTCAAAACTCATTGCAGTCAATTTTCCTTCCAGTGCTGAATGACTTCATAGGTCCAGCGCTTGGTCTTGGGCATAAATTCTATATTCTCTTCTGTTTCTAATCAGTTGTCTAGCAACTTCCATTGATTCCGGCCCCCCAGTTTAGGCAACCAAGGCGTCTGATAATTAGGACCGGAGGACAACGACGCCTTGATCTCTCCCAACATGAAAGATAATTAACCCGATCTCTATCTCATACTCCTGTACATTGTTTTTAAAATCTCGAGTCACCACATTTGACAGCAATCACTTTTGAAGAAGATCATCCGAAATGTATCAATTCTTTTTTACGAACATTTTTGATTTCTCATAATGCTGTTGTTATATTACAATATATATAGATATATATATATATATTATATATATATAGAGAATAATAATATAATATATATATATATGTATATATATATAGTTGTGTGTATGTGTCTGTTTGCACGTGTGCGCGCGCGAGTGTGTTTGTGTAGTGTAGTATGTGCGTGTGTGATATATAAATTATGTAACACCTTCAGAAAAATTCCTTAAATGACAGCCCATTCAGATATCAATGAATCATCTAAAGTGAGAGAGAGAGAGAGAGAGAGAGAGAGAGAGAGAGAGAGAGATGAGCTAGCCGAGCTCATATCGAATCCACAGCACGAAAATAATACCTGTTGGTCTTGACGACGACCAATTGCGGGGTTTCCTTTCCTCCAAGGAGCTGGATTTTTGGAAAAATCCCAGTCAAAAATTCTGTTTATTCCTTCCTGGGGCGACGAGAGAGGAGAGAAAGACGAGAGAGAGAGAGAGAGAGAGAGAGAGAGAGAGGATGACTAAATATTATGTTTGTACAGCCAGCGAAAAGTAAAGTTTGAAAAAGGCCGTGCTTTTTCTCAGGGTGTTGAGAACCTTCCTGTATTATCTCCGGGTCGTCTTGCTACTGCTTTATATTCATTTTTATCGCTTTCTTTTTAGTTTCCTCTCTCCGCCGTCAGATCTTAAAAGCTACTGAGGCTAGAGGGTTGCAAATTGGTATGTTGATCATCCACCCTCCAGTCATCAAACATACCAAATTGCTGCCCTCTAGCCTCGGTAGTTTTTATTATATTTAAAGTTGAAGTTAGCAATGATCGTGCGTATAGGTGCCAACAACACAGGCCACGGATGAAAGTTTCATGCGCCGTGGCTGAGAATTTCATGGGCCGTGACAGAGTTTCATACAGCATTATACGCTGTACAGAAGACTCGATTACGTTGGAGAAAATTCGGAGCGTTTTTTAACTTGTTTTTCTTTGATGTTAATCCAGTTCTGCTCCTTTTCTTATGTTTGTATTTCCTTATTGATTCTGCTGCGTTTGTAACGTTTTGCTAAAAGTTGTAGAGCTAAAATAATTATAATTATTGACTGCTCACGTCTTCATGAACGTAAATTCACACGAAATAAAACACATTTGACATAATTTTACCACTGCTACATTACTAATATTAAATATAATTTTACCATTTCTATTATTAGTATTTGACATAATTTTACCACTACTCCTACTGATATTTGACATAATTTCACCACTACTACTGATATTTGATTTATTTACCAGTACTATTACAGTTATTTGACTAATCATTTTACCACTGCTGTTACTAATATTTGACATAATTTACCACTATTACTACTGATATTGACTTATTTTACCACTACTATTACTGGTATTTCACTTATCATTTTACCACTGCTATTACTAATATTTGACATAATTTTACACTACTATTACTGATATTTGACTTATTTCACTAATAATATTACTGATATTTTACTTCATTTTACCACTGTTATTACTAATATTTGTCTTATCATTTTACCATTGGTGTTGCTAATATTTTGGCATCATTTTAACACTGCTATAACTGATATTTGACTTATAATTTTGCCACTGCTACTACTAATATTTGACATGATTTTTACTACTACTATTACTGTTATTTGACATATCATTTTACACTGCTGTTACAATAATTTGACATAATTTTACTACTACTATTACTGTTATTTGACATATCATTTTACCACTGCTGTTACTAAACTTGACATAATTTTAACACTGTTATTACTAATATTTGACATATTTAACACTGCTATTACTGATGTTTTAATTATCATTTTACCACTGCTATTACTAATATTTGACATATTGTTACCACTGCTATCACTGCTATTTGACTTATCATTTTACCACTGCTATTGCTAATATTTGACATAATTTTACCACTATTATTACTGATATTTGACAGATCATTTAACACTCCTGTTACAGATATTTGACCTATCATTTTACCATTGCTATTACTTATATTTGACATAATTTTGCCGCTGCTATTACTGATATTTGACTTATCATTTTACCACTGTTGTTACTAATATTTGACATAATATTTACCACTGATATTTACTGATAATGACAGATCCTTACCGCTGCCATTACTAACATTCGACATAATTTTACCACTACTATTACTTATATTTGATATATCATTTTACCACTGCTATTACTAATATTTCACATAATTTTACCACTGCTATTACTGATATCAGACATAATTTTACCACTGCTATTACTGATGTTTTACTTATTATTTTACCACAGCTGTGTCTACGACTGCTGCCAAATGCGCTTAGCGCTCAGTTTCCTCTGATCCCCATATTCCCGAGCAAAGGGAAACACTTCCCTTTACGTTTGAAATTCTCTTGTCTATTCCACCAGCTGATGGAAGCATCGGTCAGCGGTCATCCGACCACCGGGTCAGCCACTCACCGCAGGCATACCTTGCACTCGGCTGTCAGGCGCGAGGTCGACTCAGCTTTGGCCAGCAAGGTCACCAAGCCGAGCAGGTCACATGGCAACGACTTGGTAGTCTTGTATTATTATTATTATTATTAATTTTTTTTTTTTTTTGTATTTATAGTGTGGGTTTCTGGGTTGCATCCTGCCTCCTTAGGAGTCCCTATCACTTTTCTTACTATGTGCGCCGTTTTCTAGGATCACACTCATCTGCATGAGTCCTGGAGCTACTTCAGCCTCTAGTTTTTCTAGATTTCTTTTCAGGGATCTTGGGTTCGTGCCTAGTGTTCCTATGATTATGGGTCCACTAGGCACGATCCCAAGACCCCTGAAAAGGAATCTAGAAAGACTAGAGGCTGACGTAGCAAGAAAAGTGATGGACTCCTAAGGAGGCAGGATGCAACCCGGAACCCACACTGTGAAAAACAAAAAAAAAAAATTACTATTATTATTATTATTATTTTTTTTTTTTTTTTTTTTTTTTTTTTTGCTCTATCACAGTCCTCCAATTCGACTGGGTGGTATTTATAGTGTGGGGTTCCGGGTTGCATCCTGCCTCCTTAGGAGTCCATCACTTTTCTTACTATGTGTGCCGTTTCTAGGATCACACTCTTCTGCTTGAGGCCCGGAGCTACTTCAGCCTCTAGTTTCGCTAGATTACTTTTCAAGGATCTTGGGATCGTGCCTAGTGCTCCTATGATTATGGGTACGATTTCCACTGGCATATCCCATATCCTTCTTATTTCTATTTTCAGATCTTGATACCTTATCCATTTTTTTCCCTCTCTTTCTTTCTTCAACTCTGGTGTCCCATGGTATTGCGACATATCAATGAGTGATACTTTCTTCTTTGACTTTGTCAATCAACGTCACGTCTGGTCTGTTTGCACGTATCACCCTATCCGTCCTGATACATAGTCCCAGAGGATCTTTGCGTGATCGTTTTCTATCACTCCCTCAGGTTGGTGCTCATACCACTTATTACTGCAAGGTAGCTGATGTTTCTTGCACAGGCTCCAGTGGAGGGCTTTTGCCACTGAATCATGCCTCTTTTTGTACTGGTTCTGTGCAAGTGCCAGGCATTCGCTTGCTATGTGGTTTATGGTTTCATTTTTCGTATTGCACTTCCTACATATGGGAGAGATGTTATTTCCGTCTATCGTTCTTTAAACATATCTGGTTCTTAGGGCCTGATCTTGTGCCGCTGTTATCATTCCTTCAGTTTCCTTCTTTAGCTCTCCCCTCTGTAGCCATTGCCATGTGTCATCGCTGGCTAGTTCTTTAGTCTGTCTCATGTATTGTCCCGTGCATTGGTTTGTTGTGCCAGTCCTCTGTTCTGTCTGTCATTCTCCTGTCTCTATATTTCTGGGTCTTCGTCTACTTTTATTAGTCTTCTTCCCATGCACTCTTTAGCCACTCGTCTTCACTGGTTTTCAGATATTGCCCCAGTGCTCTGTTCTCGGTGTTGACGCAGTCCTCTATACTTAGTAGTCCTCTCCCTCCTTTCTTTCGTGTTATGTACAGTCTGTCCGTATTTGCTCTTGGGTGTAGTGCTTTGTGTATTGTCATATGTTTCCTGGTTTTCTGATCTATGCTGCGGAGTTCTGCCTTCGTCCATTCCACTATTCCTGCGCTGTATCTGATTACTGGCACTGCCCATATGTTTTATGGCTTTTATCATATTTCCGGCGTTGAGTTTTGACTTGAGTATCGCTTTGAGTCTCTGCATATATTCTTTCCTGATCGTGTCCTTCATCTCTTGGTGTTTTATATCCCCTCCTTCCTTATTTTCCCAGGTATTTGTATCCTGTCTCATCTATGTGTTTGATGTTGCTCCCATCTGGTAGCTTTATCCCTTCAGTTCTCTTTACTTTGCCTTTTTGCATGTTGACTAAGGCGCATTTTTCTATTCCAAACTCCATCCTGATGTCCCCAGATACAATCCTTACAGTCTGGATTAGGGTATCTATTTCCTTGATGCTCTTTACCAGACCAGCTTGATGTCGTCCATGAACATCAGATGGTTGATTCTGTTGCCTCTTTTCTTGAGTTGGTACCCGGCATCTATCTTCTGTAGTACTTTTGTCATGGGAATCATGGCTACTACGAAGAGTAGTGGGGACAGTGAGTCTCCCTGGAAGATCCCTCTCCTGACATTAACCTCTGCTAGTCTTATTCCAGAGCTTGTAAGTATTGTATTCCAGTTGCGCATTGTATTTTTGAGGAAGCTGATGGTGTTTTCCTCAGCCCCATATATTTTCAGGCATTCTATTAGCCATGTGTGTGGTATCATGTCGAAGGCTTTCTTATAGTCTATCCATGCCATGCTTAGGTTTGGTTTTCCTTCTCCTACTGTTCTTCATTACCATTTTGTCTATCAGGAGCTGGTCTTTTGTGCCCCTACACTTCCTTCTGCAGCCTTTCTTTTGTGGGGGATGGTGTTTGTCTCCTCTAGGTAATTGTATAGCCTTTCACTGATGATACCTGTTAGTAACTTCCACATTATTGGTAGGCAGGTGATAGGCCTGTAGTTACTGGCTATATTTCCCTTACTCTTGTCTTTTTGTACTAAGGATGTTTCTTCCTGTGGTCATCCACCTTGGGTGCATGGTGATTTGAGATACAATGCTGGAGTTGTTCTGCTATTCGTGGGTGTAGGGCCTTGAAGTTGTTTTTGAGCCAGTATCCATGGACTTCATTGGGACCTGGGGCTTTCCAGTTTTGGCATTTTCTTTAGTTGGTGTCTGACTGTGTCTGTCGTGATCTCTGTGAATCTTTGTTTTATTCTCCCTGTTTCTTCTTCCTTGACTTCTGGAGCCATGTTGTATGTTTGTTGTGTGATACCGGATTACTCCATATGTTTTCCCAGAGTCTCTTACTTGTTCGGCTTCAGGAATTTCTGGGTCGTTGTCTTTTTGCATGTTGACTAGGCGCATTTTTATATTCCAAACTCCATCCTGATGTCCCCAGATACAATCCTTACAGTTATTATTATTATTATTATTATTATTATTATCTTGCTCTATCACAGTCCTCCAATTCGACTGGGTGGTATTTATAGTGTGGGGTTCCGGGTTGCATCCTGCCTCCTTAGGAGTCCATCACTTTTCTTACTATGTGTGCCGTTTCTAGGATCACACTCTTCTGCATGAGGCCCGGAGCTACTTCAGCCTCTAGTTTTTCCAGATTCCTTTTCAGGATCTTGGGATCGTGCCTAGTGCTCCTATGATTATGGGTACGATTTCCACTGGCATATCCCATATCCTTCTTATTTCTATTTTCAGATCTTGATACTTATCCATTTTTTCCTTCTCCTCTCTTCAACTCTGGTGTCCCATGGTATTGCGACATCAATGAGTGATACTTTCTTCTTGACTTTGTCAATCAACGTCACGTCTGGTCTGTTTGCACGTATCACCCTATCCGTCCCGATACCATAGTACCAGAGGATCTTTGCCTGATCGTTTTCTATCACTCCTTCAGGTTGGTGCTTGTACCACTTATTACTGCAAGGTAGCTGATGTTTCTTGCACAGGCTCCAGTGGAGGGCTTTTGCCACTGAATCATGCCTCTTTTTGTACTGGTTCTGTGCAAGTGCCGGGCATTCACTTGCTATGTGGTTTATGGTTTCATTTTTCGTATTGCACTTCCTACATATGGGAGAGATGTTATTTCCGTCTATCATACTTTGAACATATCTGGTTCTTAGGGCCTGATCTTGTGCCGCTGTGTATCATTCCTTCAGTTTTTCCTTCTTTAGCTCTCCCCTCTGTAGCCATTGCCAATTGTCATCGCTGGCTAGTTCTTTAGTCTGTCTCATGTATTGTCCGTGCATTGGTTTGTTGTGCCAGTCCTCTGTTCTTCTGCTCTCCTGTCTCTGTATATTTCTGGGTTCTTCGTCTACTTTTATTAGTCCTTCTTCCCATACACTCCTTTAGCCACTCGTCTTCACTGGTTTTCAGATTATTTGCCCCAGTGCTCTGTTTTCGATGTTGACGCAGTCCTCTATACTTAGTAGTCCTCTCCCTCCTTCCTTTCGTGTTATGTATAGTCTGTCCGTATTTGCTCTTGGGTGTAGTGCTTTGTGTATTGTCATTTGTTTCCTGGTTTTTCTGATCTATGCTGCGGAGTTCTGCCTTCGTCCATTCCACTATTCCTGCGCTGTATCTGATTACTGGCACTGCCCATATGTTTATGGTTTTATCATATTCCAGGCGTGAGTTTTGACTTGAGTATCGCCTTGAGTCTCTGCATATATTCTTTCCTGATCGTGTCCTTCATCTCTTGGTGTTTTATATCTCCTCCTTCCATTATTCCCAGGTATTTGTATCCTGTCTCATCTATGTGTTTGATGTTGCTCCTCCCATCTGGTAGCATTTTTATCCCTTCACGTTCTCGTTACTTTGCCTTTTTGTATGTTGACTAAGGCGCATTTTTCTATTCCAAACTCCATCCTGATGTCCCCAGATACAATCCTTACAGTCTGGATTAGGGTATCTATTTCCTTGATGCTCTTACCATACAGCTTGATGTCGTCTATGAACATCAGATGGTTGATTCTGTTGCCTCTTTTCTTGAGTTCGTACCCGGCATCCATCTTCTGTAGTACTTTTGTCATGGGAATCATGGCTACTACGAAGAGTAGTGGGGACAGTGAGTCGCCCTGGAAGATCCCATCTGCTAGTCTTATTCCAGAGCTTGTAAGTATTGTATTCCATTTGCGCATTGTATTTTTGAGGAAGCTGATGGTATTTTCCTCTGCCCCATATATTTTCAGGCATTCTATTAGCCATGTGTGTATCATGTCGAAGGCTTTCTTATAGTCTATCCATGCCATGCTTTAGGTTGGTTTTCCCTTCTCCTACTGTTCTTCATTACCATTTTGTCTATCAGGAGCTGGTCTTTTGTGCCCCTACACTTCCTTCTGCAGCCTTTCTGTTGGTGGGGGATTGTGTTTGTCCTCTCTAGGTAGTTATATAGCCTTTCACTGATGATACCTGTTAGTAACTCCCACATTATTGGTAGGCAGGTGATAGGCCTGTAGTTACTGGCTATATTTCCCTTACTCTTGTCTTTTTGTACTAAGGATGTTCTTCCTGTGGTCATCCATTGGGTGCTTGGTGATTTGAGATACAATGCTGGAGTTGTTCTGCTATTCGTGGGTGTTAGGGCCTTGAAGTTTTTGAGCCAGTATCCATGGACTTCATCGGGACCTGGGGCTTTCCAGTTTGGCATTTTCTTTAGTTGGTGTCTGACTGTGTCTGTCGTGATCTCTGTGAATCTTTGTTTTATTCTCCCTGTTTCTTCTTCCTTTACTTCCTGGAGCCATGTTGCATGTTTGTTGTGATACCGGATTGCTCCATATGTTTTCCCAGAGTCTCTTACTTGGTTCGGCTTCAGGAATTTCTGGGTGGTTGTCTTCCCCTCTTAGTTGACTGTATAGTCTTTTTCTGGTTGGTTCCGAATAGTTTGTTCTGTTGGTATCCCTTATTCCTGTTCATGTACCGTTGGATCTTGTGTGCTTTGGCCTTAAGCCTCTGTTTTACATCTTCTATTGTGTTGTTTTAGTCCCCTCTCTTGTACTTTGTATTTCTCGTTGAGTATTCCTCCCTTGTTTTCTTGCTTCTTAGCCTTTTTTTTCTGCCATCTCTTTCAGTTTACTCAAGTCAGATCTCATCACCATGATTTGCTTTTCCAGGTGCCTTTTCCAAGGAGGTTGCTGTTTTGGTTTCTGTTGGGTTGGTTGTGACGGTGGTGTTGGTGTTCGAATCCCCATCAGTTCTGCTACTAATCTTGCTCCTGCATATGTCAAGTTATTTGTTTCTGTGATACTGGTGGTGTGTATTAGCCCATTATTTCATTGACCTCACTTGTTTTCTCCCTTAATTTCTTGGTGTTGTAGGCTTTCATGGAGGGGATCTTTGTTCTCTCTGTATCTGGCTCCATCCATTGTCTAATCTTTTCTACCCATTCCGTCCTCTCTGTTACTTCGTCGGTGTTTTCTTCGTGTGTCGTTGTTTTTGATACCTCATCCTCCCTGTCGTCTTCTGTGGCATCGTCTCTCAGTTCGTCTTCGTGTAATTCGTTGTCGTGTGACATTTCCCTTTCCAGTTCTTCTCTTTCTGTTGGGGAGAGCCAGTTCTTTTTCTTTATGTTCCTTACTTGGTCTGCCAGCCTCTGCTCTGTTTGGGGGGTGTTATTCCTCTCATTCCAGATGTTACCAATCTTCTTCTATATCCTCTCTCCGTCGGGTTGCTTCTGATGTAGCATCTCCATATTTCCTTATTTTCTTCTCTTGTCCATTTCTTCCTTTTTTTTTGCCTCTGTAGCTCCAATCTCAGGCTGTTGATTACTGTCGTTGTGGTGATCAGTTGCTGGATGACGACCTCTAAGTACCTGACCGTCTTCCCCTACAATTGGGTTGAATACCTGGTTGCCGGCGACGAAGCTCCTCTATTGCCAGAGGTTCCATTTACGTCGTTGTCGTTTAATTCTTCATTTCTTTCCTTCCATCATTGCTGAGTTTTGCTATTTAACCCATAGCTGGAACCCTACCCCAATCAGGGATAGGTACTCATTTACAGCTGAGTAGACTGAGGAAATTATGGTAAAGATCCTTTCCCAAGGAATCAACGCCGGAGGAGAGCGGTCACCCATCCAACGACTGACCAGCCCCAATGTTGCTTAACTTGACTTAAGTCTATTGACGACCTAACCCACTCCTCCACGGCGCCACATAATAATAGTATTATTATTATTATTATTATTATTATTATTATTATTATTATTATGATTATTTATATAAATAAATCTGTACAGGGAGCTTTCGGGATTCTGTTCGATTGAAAATGGGAATCGAACAGATTCCCGGAAGCTATCTGTACACATTTATCTTTAAATATATGTACATTTGCATAACTGTGCATTTGTGTCTCTATTTCAAGACTCATGCTAGTATGTGTATTATTATTATTATTATTATATTATTATTATTATTATTATTTAAATATAAATCTGTACAGAGAGCTTTCGGGATTCTGTTCGATTGAAAATGGGAATCGAAACAGATTCCCGGAAGCTATCTGTACACATTTATCTTTAAATATATGTACATTTGCATAACTGTGCATTTGTGTCTCTATTTCAAGACTCATGCTAGTATGTGTATTATTATTATTATTATTATTATTATTATTATTATTATTATTATTATTATTATTGTGTTACAAAGAATGGCTGTGTTTAGCGAATTAATTTTATATGACAAACTATTGTCATATGAAATTAATTCGTTAAGCACAGCCATTCTTTTAACAGAGTATGTTTAAAAGAGGATGTTCCAAGATTATTATTATTATATATTAATATTGCCTTTTTTGCCATGTTATTATATTTAATCCTAGTTCTCGTATATATTATAATCCTAGTTCTCGCTGCTATTTTTTGTCTAGTAATTATTGTGTGTTCTTTGTTTAAATCATTTTGTATTTATCATTTTCCTAATTGTTAATTCTCTATGTGTTGATTAACACCATTGTTGTAATTTTTTCTATGTCCACATTTTTATTGTTGTTGTTTAGGCACTATTATTATGAGGTCCTCCATTCATTATTCCTTATTTCCATGTGTCGATCATTATTATAATAATAATTAGTATTCTTTGCCCATCCGGTTATTTTTTTGTATCTGATTAGGATTCGTACCAATTATAAAATGAACCTTAATGAAATTAAAGCGTTATTCGGAATTCCGTACAGTATGTTGTCATCTTCACTTTGTTTCTCTCTCTCTGAACAGCAACAGTGCAACGGGGGTCACCACCAGTCTGGCAACGCCACTCAAAACCTACGATGTCATGGTAAGGAACACCAAGGATTTTAAAAGTGACATTCCTGTCACAAAAAGGGGTTTTTCTTTATTTTAATTTTATTTTTATTTTATTTTTTTTTTTAGTTTTCTATAAAAGAAACCACTGAGATGGTTATTTGTCAGTCCGTCCGCACTTTTCCGTCCGCCCTCAGATCTTACAAACCACTGAGGCTAGAGGGCTGCAAATTGGTATATGTTGGTCATCCACACTCCAATCATCAAAACATACCAAATTGCAGCTCTCTGACTTAGGTAGCATTTATTTGATTTAAGGGTAAAGTTAGCCATGATCGTACGTCTGGCATCGCTATAGCGTCCAACAACGTTGTTCACCACCGGCCGTGGCTGAAGGTTTTATGGGCCGTGGCTGAGAGTCTCATACAACATTAAACGTTGTACAGAAACTCGCTTGCAAAGGAGTCTTGATGAGAGAACAAAACTTGATTTTCTAAAGGTTCAGGGTTGTCAGGCTGAAAATTCATTAGCTAATAACTGATTTATGAAATTTTCATAGAAATTAAACACTTTTGAAAGGTTTTTATGTAAAACAAAATCATGATTTGGAAAGTTAAGTAAATCAGTATAACTTTCAAAGTTTCTTGAGTAGACAAAGCAGTAATTGAAAGGTTTTAAGTAAACAAGTTTTGGTTGTGGAAGGTTGTTAAGTCGCCTAATGTTTACAAGTGGTTCCACTTTGGTTTTCAAGTGGCCAAACCACATTCTGGTACTGGAAAAGCTTTGAAGAGACCGTAAATCATTTGAAAGGCTTTTAGGTGAGCAGACTCTAAAAACAGTAAAATTACAAAGATGTTTCGAGTTTAGCAAAAGGTAGTAACTGATCATTGTAGTAAGATATTAAAGGAACATCCAGCATCTACTTTTGAAAATTCGTGAATGAAAGATTAGCTATATACTATATATATGTATGTTTGTGTATATATATATACGTATATGTGTGGTGTGTATGTGTGTATTCATGGAAGTAAAGGTAGCCTATATGTTGAGTGTGAATGAGAATAGCTCAACTGTTGAGACTTACTTGTCTGCCTATAGTGTATATGGAGGAGGAATAGTTGAGAGGGCGAGATATTCAGGTACAGAACGATGATGATGATGTGGTCAGAAGGGAAAATATGGAACACAGAAATAAGGGTTGTTGGGAGTGAGTAATAGATTCTATATTTCAGACATTTTGGGGAGGAAAGATGACGGGGAGGCTGAGAAAATGTTAGTTAATGAGGTGGTGTCTATAGGGAAGATTGGGGGCCGACGTGCTGTTCATTGGTACTCCAGGTAGGTATCTAAATTGATAGTATTGTAGAAGGGTTCTGGGCATTATGTGCGCAGGTATGCTGCACAGTAACCATCATTTCCCCGCAGAATTTCTGTTCATAGCCCGAGTCAGTGCTGCTTAAATTTGTAATGACTGTCGCTCCACTTCATTGATCCATTTTCATCACAGTTAATACATAACTCATGGAATTACCATCATTATTAAAGGTTTTATTAATAAGATAGAGAGTTATACGACAGTAATACATTGAAAAGTAGTCACTTCCCCAGGATAAACGATCCTCATGCAACATAATTATGACAGCTCTTTGTATAGAAGATCACTACAAATATAAAGCAGACTTGGACACGAAACGTGCTCACCCCTCATTTTGTTCACGTCTTTCAGAATTTTGTATGATTTTGAATCAGCGTTACCCAGGAAACGCATTGCTGAAATAATGGTATTGTTATACAGTTGCACTATTGAAACTTAGTTTAATGCCGGATCCCAGTCCCACTCGGTCACGTGCCACCAGGGGACGCTGCTCCGAGAGCTTTCGTCGACTTCCAAGTGTTGGCTTTACAATTTATTTAGTCACACCTGATCTCTTCCATGATGCGTCCCTGTATTCATCTAAGTAGCACATGAATGTTCTATTGATGTATGCATAGGTAGAGCAGACGGAAGCAAAACGTTTGCATGTGAGTCCGACGAACGTTAAGCCTAATCTCTACTATAGTAGATTCCCATCAACCGTGCATTTGATGTCTAGGCCAGTCCCTTACGACGCTCCTGATTGGCTGGAAACTCTCAGTCTCTCGAGAGAGTTCACATGGGTAGGATCTATGTTCCAGCTCTCCTGAGGATACGGCTTTCAAAAGTATCCCCAAGGAGAGGTGGAACATACATCCTGCCTTCTGTGAACTCTCTCGAGAGACTGAGAGTGTCCAGTCGTGTGATTGGCTTATCAACAGCCAATCACGAGCCTCGTAAGGGACTGGCCTAGACATCAAATGCACAGTTAATGTGAATCTACTATAGGAGGGTTAACACACCAGAAATCCCTCATATTTTTTTTGCGATTCAGCTCGTGAGAATCCGTTGTCTGAGCTAGCAACCTCATCCCAAAATGTTAGTTGAAAACCAAAAGAATACCAACTTCTGTAGGTATTCCTGAAGGAAAAAAAGCATTAGATAAAAAAGTTAAGCCTATCTTACTTTAACCAGACCACTGAGCTGATTAACAGCTCTCCTAGGGCTGGCCCAAAGGATTAGATATTTTTACGTGGCTGGGAACCAATTTATCACCTAGGAACGGGACCTACATCTTATTGTGGGATCCGAACCACATTATATCGAATGATATTCTGTCACCAGAAATAAATTCCTCTGATTCTGCGTTGGCCGGGCCGAGAATCGAACTTCGGACCACCGGATTGGTGGCCGAGCGTGAAAACCGCTCGTTCAACGAAACAAAATTCTGGCTATAACGGTTTAATTTTAGACTCGGTAACTGACTCTTGTTCCAAGGTTTTATTGTTTCAACGGATGAGAATAGCGAAAAGATTAGCCAGAAAACGTATTTGTGACAAGCATTTTTACACCCAGCGCTTCCCATTACTGTATGACCAGGATAGAGTCGCAGTGCGCAGTGCAGTCACTGAGAATCAGTTAGGGGATTTAAACGATCGTCTCTTCGGCACCCTTGCGTAGCTTTGTGTAAAACCATCGAAAAAGGCGCTTGGAAGATCTCTGCTCCATTTCTGAAATTTTTGAAAATTTACTGCTGGAAAAAGTCTGAGTAAAGAAAGGTTATTTTCAGTTTGCTGTGCAGGGCTTGTTTTGGAAGTTTGCAGCTGATAATGTGGGGTTATTGTATATACTTCAATGGAAAGGTGGATGTTATCGGGACTGTAGTCTTGTTTCTTCAGATGAAACAAACTTTTAACACTCAATCCACAGACAATATATATATATATATATATATATATATATATATATATATATATATATATATATATATATATATATATATATATATTATGAGACAGCGATGACACGTGGCAATGGCTACTGAGGAAGAGCTAAAGAAGGAAACTGAAGGAATGATAACAGCGTCACAAGATCAGGCCCTAAGAACCAGATATGTTCAAAGAGCGATAGACGGAAATAACATCTCTCCTATATGCAGGGAAGTGCAATGCGAAAAATGAAACCATAAACCACATAGGAAGCGAATCTCCGGCACTTGCACAGAACCAGTACAAAAAGAGGAATGATTCAGTAGCAAAAGCCTTCCACTGGAGCCTGTGCAAGAAACACCAGCTACCTTGCAGTGATAAGTGGTACGAGCACCAACCTGAAGGAGTGATAGAAAACGATCAGGCAAAGATCCTCTGGGACTATGGTATCAGAACAGATAGGGTGATACGTGCAAATAGACCAGAGGTGACGTTGATTGACAAAATCAAGAAAGTATCTCAAACTCATTGATGTCGCAATACCATGGGACACCAGAGTTGAAGAGAAAGGAAAAGGGAAAAAAATGGATAAGTATCAAGACTGAAAATAGAAATAAGAAGGATATGGGATATGGCAGTAGAAATTGTACCCATAATCATAGGAACACTAGGCACGATCCAAGATCCCTGAAAAAGAATCTGGAAAAACTAGAGGCTGAAGTAGCTCCAGGACTCATGCAGAAGAGTGTGATCCTAGAAACGGCGCACATAGAAAGAAAAGTGATGGACTCCTAAGGAGGCAGGATGCAACCCGGAACCTACACTATAAATACCACCCAGTCGAATTGGAGGACCGTGATAGACCCCCCCACCACCCCCACCCCCCAAAACAAAACAAATTTTTTTTTTTTTTTTTTTTTTTTTTTTTTTTTTTTTTTTTTTTTTGGTTTTTTTTTTTTTTTTTTTTTTTGGGAGGTCTATCATGGTCATCCAATTCGACTGGGTGGTATTTATAGTGTGGGGCTCCGGGTTGCATCCTGATTCCTTAGGAGTCCATCACTTTTCTTTCTATGTGCGCCGTTTCTAGGATCACACTTTTCTGCATGAGTCCTGGAGCTATTCCAGCCTCTTAATTTTTCCAGATTCCTTTTCAGGGATCTTGGGATCGTGCCTAGTGCTCCTATGATTATGGGTACAATTTCTACTGCCATATCCCATATCCTTCTTATTTCTATTTTCAGGTCTTGATACTTATCCATTTTTTCCCGCTCTTTCTCTTCAACTCTGGTGGTCCCATGGTATTGCGACATCAATGAGTGATACTTTCTTCTTGATTTTGTCAATCAACGTCACGTGTGGGTTTATTTGCACGTATCACCCTATCTGTTCTGATACCATAGTCCCAGAGGATCTTTGCCTGATCGTTTTCTATCACTCCTTCAGGTTGGTGATCATACCACTTATTACTGCAAGGTAGCTGATGTTTCTTGCACAGGCTCCAGTGGAGGGCTTTTGCTACTGAATTATGCCTCTTTTTGTACTGGTACTGTGCAAGTGCCGAACATTTGCTTGCTATGTAGTTTATGGTTTCATTTTTCGTATTGCACTTCCTACATATAGGAGAGATGTTATTTCCATCTATCGTTCTTTGAACATATCTGGTTCTTAGGGCCTGATATTGTGCCGCTGTTATCATTCCTTATTATTATTATTATTTATTATTATTATTATTATTATTATTATTAGTTATTATTATTATTATTATTTAATATGTACACATATTTTATGATGCAAATGTACGTATGGCTTTTGGAATCTGTTCGGTTGAAAAGGGGACCCAAACAGATTCCCGGAAGCTTTCCTATCAGTTTTATCATTAAGAAATATGTACATTTACATAACTGTGGATTTGTCTCGTAATTTCAAGACTCAAATCTACTATCAGCTTTTTTTATTATTATTTTTTTTTTCTTTCTTTTTATTTTGGGGTGTCTATAACAGTCATCCTATTCGACTTTATGGTTTTTATAGTGTAGGGTTCCGGGTTGCATCCTGCATATATATATATATATAATAATATCATATATATATATATATCTATATATATATAGATATATAATATATTAATATATATATAGTTATATATATTTGAGATATATGTAATAGAACTTGCGTCAAGAGTATATATTCGTTCATACCCACTCCTGGCGGAGACTTGAATTGAGGCGAGCACTTAGGCACGCTCTTGCAGACAGAGAAATCTAAGGTCGCGGAATTCTGATAACTGAGATGAGTTCCCTCTCATTTCCAGGTAGGTTTTCATTTGGGTCGTTTGATTGCTTTGTTCGCTGGGTCAAGAGAAGAGGAGATAAAGAGGGAATAGAGGAAGGGGAGTGAATGAAAGGGGAGTGGAATATGTAAATGAAAATCCAAGTAGAGGAAATGTCATATATCAATTTTATGAGTCATTTGGAGAAAAGGACCCGTTCAGTGGAATCTGCGGGTCGAAGTCCTTGTTATCTCATTTTTACTGAAGAGCATTTTATAAACAAAATACCGATCTTAGTTCGCAATATCTCTCGCTGGCCTCTTGGGGAGTATCCATAGGATGTGACCCTCTGCTCGGCGACCTCTTGGTTTTATGTCTAACATTGTAGGGCCTTGATCTCTTCCACAGTTCCTTGCACAGCTCCAAGGGTCTTGCTCGTCCTTTGCCTTCTTTGAATCGGGAGATTTTCAGTTGTCCCTCTCTCACGGTCCTTATGCTATGGTACTTCATTTAACCTTCTGACCAAATCTAATATGCTTGACTCTGTTGTAGAACTAAATTAAATGTGTCGCTGATATTATCTAATGATGGGGAATGTTTTGTTTACCTTTACTGTGGGTAGCTAGTTGATCAGTGTCCCTTCGAATCCTCTTGGTTTTCAAGTGCTATCTCTTTTGTTGACTAATTTGCTGGCTTTGAAATTCATCCTGTTTTTTTTTCTCAGAAACATTTAACTAATTCATCATTCTGTCTTGTATGTTTGTCACTACTGTGTGTTCCTTTTTACCTAAATCTAGATTTGGGTCCCAGTCTTCCCGAGGTAAGAAAGACCACACTTGGAATTATGTAAACCCCGGCCCCTTTCTTCTTCGGTTTCTTTCCTTTCGTTTCCGCTTATTTGTTACTAAAATATATCACCTCTCTTACACAGTTTTGTACCTACTTCATTCCATTTCTTTCCAATTTTTAACAGAAAAATTTCTTTCGCCTCCTTATTACCTCCTTCTATGAGCCATTCTGAGTATGGAACTCATTTTTGTGTGTTTAACTTCTTCCTCCATGAATTTTCGATGATGTAGTTCTCAAAAACAAGCCTACAATCCTATCATGTACTGTGCACCTCATGTGGAGCATTGTAGTCAATACTAATGGGTATTTACAGCGGTGCTTTCTAATTTTTTACTACTTCCTTTCTTGTCTTGTATCCTCCAACATCTCCAACTACTTCTTCTTAATCCAGTTGTAGTGTTTTCTTCCTGTTCCCCCTTCATATCCTTTGACTTCCTCTTCTGTAAGTTCTGGGTCTCTTTATCTTGCTGTCCAACCACTCAAATTCCCTCTTTCCACCTCCTGAGCCCCCCAGTGATTGGTTTGACAGCTTAAATTTCGTAGCATACTGATCTGTATCTGTGTATGCCCCGTGCATTTGTGCCCAAAAGTGATCGTGCAAACTAGTAATGAAAGATCATTCTTTTCACCCACCCAGGATACTAGGGAGGTTAGAGAAACTTCGCAAGAAACAAGAGAAACCGCAGAGTGAACAGCTTCAGGAACAGCAGCAGCAACAGCAGCAGGAGCAGCAACCGTGGGAGTCGCCGCACCGCCCAGGCGAGTTTAGCCTGACCAGCTTCGACTACTCGCGAGAGGACATGGCGGACAGGATTCTGGAGACGATGCAGAGACTCAGATTTCGAGGGGTGTCGGTGAGTTTCCGTGTCTTCCTGTCAGTTAGTCTTACCTGTCGACTATAGCAGATTCACATCAACAGCTCCTGATTGGTTGTTGATAAGCCATTCACAGGGTGAACACTCAGTCTCTCGAGAAAGTTCACATGAGTAGGATCTATGTCCCACCCTGAGGGATGTGCGTCTTTCAGGAGAGGTGGAACATACATCCTACCTATGTGAACTCTCAAGAGCCAATCAGGAGCGTTTGTAAGGGACTGGCCTAGACATTAAATGCACGGTTAATGGAATCTACTATAGTTTCCCTGTCTCAGTTGTTTTTCTGTCCTTTTTGGTGGAGGGCGGATCGTCCACTTTCTTTCTATACCCCACACACTCGAGCTGTGATCGACGAACTTTGTTCGATGTGACGTCAGAAGCGGAGATACAGCGTCCCGCTTCTGACGTCACATTGAACAAAGTTTGTTGAGCAAAGCTCGACCGTGTGGACGGGGCCTTAGAGGCAGTCAGTGTCCGCCTTTTCTTGGCTGTTCTTTTTCTGGAAAATTTTCTGTTTATATCTACTTTATTTTTGTATTTACATGTGCACTACTGCCTGTCCAACTGGTTTCCGCCTATCCTTCAGTAAGTGTCTGAATGCCTGTAACTGTCTCCGTTTGTGGCCTTATCCATCCTTGGGTTACAGTATCCCGTAAATGTAACTATTGATGATGTTTTTCTATTCTTTATGGAATATACCTGTTTTGGTAAGCCTCGCCTGAAGAAGAATCAATGTCGTTGAATTTGATTAAAAATATGTTTTCCGCGTAGTTATCCAACCACACACACACCATAACCATTAATAATATATATATAATATATATTATATATATATATATTAATATTTATTATTTCTATTGTATATATAATATTATATTATCTATGCCTTTAATATATACATATATATATATTATATCTATATATATATTTATATTATATAATTATATATATATATGTTTATTTATGTGTCTGTGTTTGTGTGCTTGCGTGCGCAGGTGCTCGGTCATATAACTATGTCTATTGTATTCATTTTGTTAGCCACATGCGCACACTTATGAATGCTGACATAGTTATTAGTGACACGTATTGATTAGCAATTCATGAATGTATATTAATTTCCATCTTGTGTTTTGCAATAGTTTGCCAAGCGTCAGATTATTAAGTTTCACGAGACATCGTTAAGATTAATTAG
Source organism: Macrobrachium nipponense (assembly GCF_015104395.2). Lineage (NCBI taxonomy): Eukaryota > Metazoa > Arthropoda > Malacostraca > Decapoda > Palaemonidae > Macrobrachium > Macrobrachium nipponense. The sequence goes on from NC_087211.1 coordinate 37,495,807, forward strand.
GGGCCGTCGGGCCCCAGAGTCAACGATATCCTTATTAGGGGGTCAGCGTGATGAAACGGAAGGCGACGAGTGTTGACATTCACTGATTTCATTCCACTCATTTTTCAAGCTGATGGGCGACAAGAAAGATTCATTTTGAATTCGAGAATGGTGGCTGGTTTGAAAATCACCTTCATATAGTCAAGACATTTTTTGGATAAGTAGTACCATAGTCAAAATGTTCCTTCAAGAAATAGCAAATAGAGCGTAACGTCAAGAAGGGACGTGGGTGCTTATATGTACTTTCCTGAGACTTAGAAATGTAAAAATATATAGATAAAAATTCGAGAATGGTGGCTGGTTTGAAAATCACCCTCATATAAGTCAAGAAATTATTTCCTTCAAGAAATAGTAAATAGAGCGTAACGTCAAAAAGGAACGAGGGTGCTTATATGTAGTACTTTCCTGAGACTTAAAACTGTAAAATTAATAGATAATTAATTAAATAACATTCCCAAATCACCCAAAATCTAGCCACCTATTGTCAGTTCCGTAGACCACCTATGGTCAAAGATTCGTGAAAATCCACACGACAAATAAGTAAACAAATTCAACCAAATGTGATTCCCTTCAAGTGAGGGGATTAATAAATAAGTGGACAGTAATGTGGAAGTAGACTTCAGAATAACTGCGTCATTGATTTTGTGTTTGTGATCCCCCAAAAAATTAACTAAGAATTTTTAAAAACTTTATCAATTGGACCCAGTACAGAGGGACACACTAGGCCTCTGGAGAACGTCCTGAGCGGGCATAAGCCAGTCCGGTGTTGAACCGAACACCACCGACCCATTCAGCAAATAAGTGTGAAGGAGATGGGGCACTTGACTGAAATGGCAATAAAAACAATAACACTAATGGGTAGCAATCTCAATTACGAGGGCACAAGTAATGTTTTTTAAGGTCCCCAATAATGTACTAATGGAAGCAGTAGTAAAAACTTTATAAAACTATGTAAAAGCTTTCGAACCCTACCCTGGGTTCATCTTCAGTCAATGAACAATTTAACATAAAATATATGAAGGTAAACAAGACAAAAATGTCAAGAATGGCTGCCCTCGTAGTCAGATCTCCAACTTTTACAGAGTTTTTTTAATATTTTACTACTGCTTACATCAGTATATTATTGGGGACCTTAAAGAACAATAACACTAATCGTAGAAACATTGAAAATATGATAATGTTAAATTTCTCATTGTTGACCTCGCATACCTCACCGTTCTGGCACAAGACCAGCTTAGTCAAAGCCAAGGTATATAGAATAAGGCTATATACCTTGGTCAAACCCTACCACCCATCGAGACTGATGTATCCCTAACCAAAAGTATATTAAATAGAATTATTGGCTCAATTCAAGTACTATAAATCGGTAGTTCCTCACTGGACGAGTGGTTTTGCGTACCCGCCTATCAATTTGGTAGCCAAAGTTCGCTCCCCGCTGCTGCCAATGCGGAACCAGAGGAATATATCTCTGGTGATTACAAATCCGTTTCTCGATATAATGGGGTTTGTTCGGATCCCACATTAAGCTGTAGGTCCCGTTGCTGAGTAACCCAATTGGTTCCTAGCCACATAAATAAAAAAGGAATCTAATCTTTCCGGCCAGCTCTAGTAGGGCTATTAATCAGCTGGTTAAACTAAGCTATACTCAACTAGAAATCAGTAGAAAAAATTTGAAATGAAACTAAGTATCAGAATAACCATAACCCTAGTCAAATAGATTTTTGAAAACAGGATAGAATTACATAAAATGAATTTGTGAAATCGACTCTAATGAAGAGTTCCGTTTACCCAGGGGATGACGTAACGATTAGAATAGGGAATCCCTCAGGAAGCGACTTGTGAGGGGTCCCGAGGGGAAATTGGACCAGGGAAAAGCCTAACAGGTAACCTTTCCTTTCATTTTGCCGGTAGGGGAACCAACCGGTTCGGGTGCTGGTAAAGGGCGAGTTGAGCGGTGAAGTAATTGGCTTGAAGTGAGAAGGAAAGAGAGAGAATTCTCTCTCTTCCTCTCAAATCCTCTCTCTCTCTTCTCTCTCTCTCTCTCTCTCTCTCTCTCTCCTTCTCTCGTCTCTCTCTCTCATCTCTCTCTCTCTCTCTCCTCCTTTCTCACTCTCTCACTCTCATCTCTCTCTCACACACACAGAATTCTTATCCTTTTACACAAGGGAAGTCTCGATCCGTTGAAATGTTCCACGGAAGCACGATCCTTTTCAGAATAATAATTGGTCCTTACACCTTTGGCGTATTGCCATAAAATTACCTTCTTTCGAATGCAGAGAGCATTGCAAAAGGGAAAACGAATCCAATCGGTTAAATATATATATATATATATATATATATATATATATATATATATATATATAATATATATATATATATATATATAAAGATCAGATCTTTACTAGTGACGAGATTTCAAGACAAAAAGTCTCATTTTCAAAGCTGTAATAAAAGAATAAATGTTGTAGATTATAAAAACAAATAAGTTATACAAAAATCTCTTTAAAACCAAATATTCGAAAATTCTGGATTAAGAGAGCATGCCAATAAATGTGGGAGTAACACTGAATACAATCAATTTAAAATCATAACAAGGGCCTCTTCCGAGCTAGCACTATCTATTCTGGAATCACTAACTATCAAACAGACAGTACCTACCATTGTTGAATGCCCAAAACTCCTCCACCCATCTCTACCTGTCGTGACCGTCTTCTTTGCTTTTTACCTGCCCTCATTCCAATCGCCCTTCTATATAGGTTGGTACCTCCAGCAATGACGAATCTACCCTATGTAAATTTGGCTTTAAAGAGATTTTTGTATAATTTATTTGTTTTCATAATCTACAACAATTATTCTATTATTATAGCCTTGAAAATGAGACTTGTTGTCTCGAAATCTCGTCAGTAATAAAGATGTTCTTATGTACCAGGCTGTTTCCACTGCCCTACTGATCTATATATATATATATATATATATATATATATATATATAATATATAATATATAAATTTTATACGTATTTTATGCATATACATTGCAAGCGATTAAGGCTTCCTCGTGTATGAAGATAAGATTAATTCTGTATTTTTGTGTATATGTGTGTGCGTGTGTTTGTGTATAAGATAGAGAGATTGAGCGTGTGTTTGTGTATAAGAAAGAGAGAGAGAGAGAGAGAGAGAGAGAGAGCACAGCTCAGTCGTCCCGATTTAAGCGATCATACACAGTTCACTGCCACAGTGCTCGCAAATCCAGGAAATCATCATAAATTTCCCTAACGCCTTTCTTTTTGTTGTTTTCCTAACGCCTGGATAGGCAGGTATGAACATCAAGTTGCTAAAGCCATCAGCCTCTACAGTAAAAACAAGATGACAGTCTTAGCAAACTAATATCATTACCTGCATAACAAAAATGAAATGTGGAGGGGGTTAGCAAAGTAGTAGGGCTCAGCCCCAAAGAAATGACAGACCTGGAAAGATATCAAATTCCAGGATTAGGAATCATGGGATGTGGAAGGAGGGATTACGCTCAGTTGAATGGCGTCCCAACAAAAGTGGTTATCAATGCTGGGAGAAGGGATATATTCGTTGCGGTACAAATTTGTACTGATGCGGTCTTAATTTATAGTTAAGAGTACACCCTGTGTGCATTAAATTAGCTCTTATTTATAATTTTATCTTACTTCAGGCACTCATGTATGTCGTTGATTCAACTTTAATTCAAGATAGTTTTATGCGCAGTGTACGATTCTGAATAGTTGAAGAGTAAAGATTGTGTCATATATTTATACCGGTATAATTTCTTAGAAATAATTATATATCCAGACTACCTATTTGAATTGTTGAATTAGTCATTAAATGTGATAGTTGCATACTCTCCTTATTTACTTTTGCTTTTGAAGTCAAGCCACTTTGTAAAATAATTGTTTGTAAACTCAGTGCATCATTTGATATTGGTGAACAGTTTTACATTATGATAATTGCAAAAAGAAAAAAAAAAACACTGTTTAAACAATGTATCATTTTATATTGCTGAATCAGTTTTATTTTATGAGAATTGTATAAAAAAAAGGCTGCTTAAACTCATTGTATCTGTATAAATGACAGAATCAGTCTTACTTAAAGATAATTGAAACCTAAAGTAGTATTCTATGATGCTGCTTTGAGCTTTATTGTGATACACAGCTTCAGACGAATAGGATTAGTGGTCTAATCATTCAGCAGGAGCCATACTCAGCGGTGAATGGATCCAGCAACAGCACTAATTCATTGGCCATTGAAGCTGGAGATACTACTTTATATATTAACTAAACTAGAGAGTTCCGCCGCCGGTCAACGCAGATGCGCGGGCTATCTGAAACTATCTTTAAGGAGATAGTTTCAGAGCAATAAAATCTCGAGATCAAGACGAGCGAGAGCCTCTGAACCTCTCCGTTGTTTTTCTAACGGTCTCTGATTGATTTGGGTTCTTGTCATTGTGTTGCTGTTCAGTTTGTTGTGTTTGTCGTTATTTATGATTATGAAAGTAGTTAGTTTTCTCTTGACTGGTTACAATGTGGCAATTTAATTTCATGTTTATTTTTTTAACATCATACTGTCATTTTCAGCAAGTACGACCACACACATACACATATATACATACATACATGATAGATATGTACATATGCTTTCCTACATACTTTGTCATGTACGTAATAATGACATTTCCCCCGTAATCACTTTATTCCCAAACAATGCTCCCTATACAGCGGAACACATGTGCTAACTGCCTCGTCTTTCCCTCCCCCAAAACAGGGACCAATATCCTTCGACTGCCCTGACCGAGTTGGCGTGACGGCCTTTTACCAGATCCAAGGTAAGTCCTACCGTTCTTTTCTCGTCCAATCCTTCATTTATAATGTTATTATTCCGTCCACGATCTAGGTGTGATTCCACCTGCCACATCTAAACCCGCTGCCGGATACGCATAGATCATGTAAAATTAGGTGGCCCGCCCCCGACCCCCGAAAACCCGCCCCCAGGAAGAAAGGAAAAAAAAAAGGTCGAATTCGACCCCGCCATGACGGAACACTTCAGCAAATTAGTTTCTGGTGGGCGATATGAGGCGTAAAGATGACTCTTTACGACCCTCCTGGAGGCACGAGCCTCTGGGAGGGAAGGGCGGGGGTCGGGGGGAAAATGGGACGCTAGATGAAGAAGGAACAGGGTGAGATGAGGGAGATAATTTCGTGGGATGGGGGGCGGGGGGGGGGGGGAGAGGGGGTTGATGAAGGCTCCAGATTTTGCTTATATGAAGTGGCCCTAAGCCTATGAAAATGATGGGGGCTCATTTTTTTGACTGGCATCTCTCAGAAATGATGGAGGAATGGTGGGATTTATAAGTTTTCATTACAAATCGATTTGGTAACGGAATTCGTAGTTTTTCTCTTTCTGACTAAGTCAGTATTTGAATCTATTGTTCGTGTATCAATACCAACAACCAAAACGTAATGAACTCCGGACTCCTCGGTTTCCTGGTGCCGGTTGGTCAAATCGAACAATCAAGTAACACACTCGATCCCATAAATATGTTTGAATAAACGATCCACTGGAACCCTTGAGTCCTGATTTGCCAAGAATATCCGGAGGCCTCCCTTGAGCCCAGGGACCAAACCAGCGTGTATTCGAACTGAATCCTTCCTATACACTTACTCTCCTCATTACCGAGAGGACCTGGATCAGGATCCGAATTTGAGTCGAGGACAGAGATGTCAGGATAAAGGCCCCTCTCTCCGTTGGTTAAAGCCGTGAATTTTGGGACATGGTCGTTAGTTAGCTACAGATGAACGAAGCAAGGATGGTGAATTCATGGCGAGTGCATCCTCACATCGAAATACAAATGAAAATCAAAGGGCAATATTTAGTTTACAGCCCCGCCTCCAAAGGGAAGAGTGTACTAGCGATATCTTTAAGGAGATAAATTACAGGTCACTTTCACCATCGATAGGCACCAATGCTACAGTAGATTCACATCACCCGTGCATCTGATGTGTAGGCCAGTCCCTTACGAAGCTCCTAATTGGCTGTTGATAAGCCAATCACATGGCTGGAGACTCTCGAGTGAGTTCACATAGGCAGGATGTGTGCCACCTCTCCTGAGGGATACGTCTTTCAAAAAATATCCCTCAGGAGAGGTGGAACATACATCCTGCCCATGTGAACTCTCTCGAGAGATTGAGAGTTTCCAGCCCTGTGATTGGCTTATCAACAGCCAATCAGGAGCGTCGTAAGGGACTGGCCTAGACATCAGATGCACGGGTGATGTGAATCTCCTATAGTGATATCTGTAGAGAGATAATTTAAGGATCACTTACACCATTGATATGCATCAATGCTAGTCAGAAAGGCTTCACGTCTCGATTCCATCACACCTTTTGGATAGAACTGCAGTCTAGACGGGAAATGAATGAAGAAACTCTTTCCAAGTTTTTATTTCTTGTCAGGATCTGAGGCGCCTGGTGATGATAAGTAGTGCATATATCCAAAAGGCGTGAGAAAATCAAGACGAGGTCATTTCAATACAAACAGAGTTTCTGTCCACGAGGAAAGTGAAACTACGAACTGCAATGTCTTTTGTCTTTTTACTCTGAATCATGCCTTAGAATAGCAAGTAAAAACTGCGCAAAAGAGTTTTCTGTCCAGCGTATAATACTGCATGAAGCTCAGCCACGGCCCATGAAACTATCAGCCGTGGTCCATAAAACGTTCAGCCACGGCCGGGTGGTGGCCTGTGTTGTTGGCACTTATAGCACTGCCAGACACACGATGAGGGCTTACTCTAACCTTAAATAAAATTTAAACTACTGAGGTCAGAGGGCTGCAATTTGATACGTTTGATGATTGGAGGGCGGATGATCAACATACCAATTTGCAGCCCTCTAGCCTCAGGAGTTTTTAAGATCTAAGGCCGAACAGAAAAAGTGCGGACGGAGACAAGAGCCATCTCAATAGTTTTCTTTTACAGAAAACTAAAACGGTAATAAATTTAGCGCTCGCTTTCTTCTTTCACTTTCCCCGAATGTAGAATACTTTGTTTACAAATATATATATATATATAGTCTATATATATATATATATAGTATATATATATATATTGATTATGTAGGTATAAATAGATAGATAGACAGTCAGGATCTTTTCATATTCGAACAGACTCTTGCCCCATTTTGCAGGAACCTTCATCAGGAAATGTGATAAAAACGTTGTAAGTAAAGTCAGTAGCAGAGAACAGAATCGAGCAAAAAATATTTGACTT
>NC_087211.1:37508634-37513634 GCF_015104395.2 Macrobrachium nipponense
TCGCTTTTCAAATGAACACGTCAATTCTTTAATTAAGAGTCGTAGGGTCTCGCAAAAGAAACTGATAATAGAATTTTCCTAAACGACTCTGAAATTCATATTTCCAAAATTACCGAAATTGTCTATATTTTAAGTTCAATGAAAAGCCGAATAACCTTCAGAATGATGTTTGCAAAGTAAATTTACTTTTGATAGCAGGTTACGGCACCAAATTGCTAAATTATCCAGAAATTATTAAAGGGATTTTAATTGAAATTATCACAAGGAATTTGAGACCGATGAATTGTTGGACGAGTGCAATCACACAGAAGTACAGTTAAGTGCATGTGTTAAAATAGCACGCACGCATTTCTGTCAAAGAGAGAGAGAGAGAGAGAGATAGAGAGAGAGAGAGAGAGAGAGAGAGAGAGAAATGTCAGAATGACATAAAGAGGGAAAAAAAGTATATCTTACTTTAACCAGACCAATGAACTGATTAACAGCTCTCCTAGGGCTGGCCCGAAGGATTAGATATTTTTACGTGGCTACGAACCAATTGGTCACCTAGCAACGGGATCGAACCACATTATATCGAGAAATAAATTTCTCGATATAATGACTCCACGTTGGCAGAGAGGGGAATCAAACTCGGGACTACCGAATCGGTAGGGGAGCACTTAATTGACTTAAACCACTTGTCCAACGAGGAACTAAGATAGAGAGAAACTCTGGAAGAGGAGAGAGCCGGAGAAGACTCAGAATAACGAAATACCGACCCTATGAGACGCCAAAGGAAAGAAAAGGATGAGAGTAAAGGCATATAAGAAGAAAAAGATGAAAAGAAGGGATTATTCTGTCATCACAAATCTCGTTCACTGGACCAAACGCATTCTGAACTTGTGATCTTATAAAGGTGCTCTGTATCTCTGACCAATGCACAAACACCGAGATGAATAAACAGACCACGTCCAACACGCCAGAAGGTTTTATCATCGTGGCCAGGCAATCTATCGTTAGGGAACTGGAATCGCTCTTGACTAGTTGGTTGCCAGGGCACGATATAGCAACTTTCAGACTCGTTCGTCGATGCTGTGACTGCATAGAATACCGAGAAACAAGGCATCCTGGTTAAGATACAGGAATGAATAGAAGGAAACATTAGAATCAACTTAGAAAGCGCATACTTCGGCCCTCACCAAAACAATTCCCGAATACGGGACAGATTCTGTTTCACAATTGAATCATCTCTTCATCGAAGTCGGCGCATAGCTTTCCGACATTCTTTCGCTTGATGTTATTTATGAGAGACATGTCAAGGGATTTGGCCAATATGGCATGAAGGAACAGATGCTGGCTTCACTCCCCATCTCCCATCAAAGGGACGTATTCGAGCAAGGGCGCCCTATCTCCAATCCACTCGGGATATGATGCGCTTGTTGTCCAAAGGGAGGAAATCCTGTTGGGCTTCCAGGATGTTAATACTGATTCCTTGTTTTGGGTCTCCTCGTTGGGAATCTGCTGCCAGAATTTGCCAAGATGCTGCCAGAATTCTCGATCAAGCTTTTTTGGATAAGTTACGGAAAGACAACTGACATACTAAGAACACGAGGACACGACAAACCTCTGATAGATATATTAACGTTTTAATTGAAATTCCATCCCTGATATCTACGCTAACATGCGGAATTTGTACCTCGACATTGTTCTCGTGGTTTTGGAAAATACTTTACAGGCTGAGAAAGCCGTCCTTCAATTCAGATTACAGTTCATTCCCTTATTGCACTTGTGTATGTTACTTCGAGCAATTGCAACAGCTTTTTCGAACAACAGCGTTCATCTGATTTTTTATCGGACAAAGCTTCCATTGTTAGTTTTTCGCTAATATATAAATATTTTTTTGTACGTTTATTTCATTGTTTACATTTTTGAGTTTTCCTTATTTCTGCATCAAACATTTAGTTTCTTAATTTCGAATTTAAACTGATTTTATTACTGTTTTATAAAAAGGATAAAATTATATTTCTTGGCTATCATAAAGCAAAAATAATCTTAAAAAGAAGGTGGAAGTATATGTGGAATTGTAAGGTCATCAAAGCCAAAATAATGAAACTGAATTTTCGATGGTCATAAAATAACTATGACGACAATTAGAGGATAACATTTGCAATGTCAACGACTCGTGCGACAATTAAAACCAGAACAGCACGACGTCCCAAACCCAACTAACTACCCGATGCGCGATAACTCCCTCGCCCTTATTAGACCACGTCGTGCATTATCACCTGATTGCCACAGGCTGACGAACAAAGACATTATTGATTCGGGAGCGCCTAAAGGGTCCGCTCCGACTAATATGAATAAAATTAGAATTATTGCTGACACATTAATGGCATCTGAATCATGAGCACCGGTACAAAAAACATTTCGCTGCCGAAATTCAATTTGCAATAACAGTAAAACTCTAATAAAGGCTGTTGCGTGCGATCATCGGCAGCTTTTGCATTGGTGAATGGATTACAAGAGACAGTTGGACAGGCAGACAGGAGACCGAAGGAAATATTTGCTGCTTCATATACAGTACATCAGATATATACAGTATATATATATATATATATATATATATATATATATATATTATATATATGTATAATATATATATATATATATATATATATATATATATATATATATATATATATATATATAATATATATATGTGTGTGTGTATCATTTGTGCTACGACAATGCCTGAATAAGGGCAAAAGCGTTATATATATACAGGAAGGCATCAGCGGGTTGCTGTTGGGGGAATCTTTACAGAACTAGACCTATTTCGTTTCCAGTTCCAGTTATTGATAGTTTCTAAGTGATATGGTTGTTGTCCTGGAAAACAAGATTGTTCAATAGGCCGATGATGCAACACTTGTGGGCTTAGTGAAGTCTCCACTTATGAGAAATGAAACTAGTCCCGGTCTCAGTCGTGACATGGAGCGGATCAGTGAATAATTTAGCAAATCGGAAACTATTCATTAGCAGATCTCATAAAGATTTTCTACCCCACCCTCCCCTTCAGGTGAAGGGACACTGTTGAATGAGTCTCAATCTTTATCTTATACTTGGTGTAACTTTTGACTCACATCTTACTATTGAGAATCATCAAATGAAAGTGCCAGCAAATGCCCCCACGGAAATTTGGTATTGTAGTAAGGCCTCATATATCTATAACAGTGATCACATGAGTGCAACCGGTTTTAGGTCATTTGTCCTTCCTTTATCATAATACCGTTCTCCGTTCTGCCAGAGACTTATCTCTTTTTAGAGAGAGTGGCTCGAAGTGTTAGGTTTCTGTTCTCTAAACACTAGCAGTTTTGATTTAGACCATCCATGGGAGGGGTCTCTTTTGTCATTTGTCATAAGTTGTAAACTTTAACAGAGATCTCTCTCGTTCAGTCATTTTTTATAAGTTGTACTTTAACAGAGATCTTTCTCATTTAGTCATTTTTCATAAGTCGTACTCTAACAGAGATCTTTCACATTCACAATTGATCCCTGATCCTCTTTTCCTGTTTGGAGCAAGCAGATAGGTTGAACAGAAGCACCAATATGCAATAAATGTCGCTCGTTTCCGAACTTCTCAGTCCCAGGGGTTCTTTATCCCTCAAACTATTTGACTGTGGAACAATCTCCCTGAGGATGTTCGATCTTCAAATGTTCAAGCAAAGATTCAATGGATTATTACCCTAAAACTATTCACTTGGTATTTTAATAATTTTCTTACCTTTTTATCTTTGTGTTCATTAACATGTTAATTTATTTTTCCTCGTCAAATAACTGATCTCTTTTTTTCTGTATTTTCTATTACCTTCTATTACATCTTTCAAATGAACATCATATTCTCTTGAAGCTTGAATTGCAAGTCAGGGACCCCTGCTGGCTTGTTTCATAAAAATAGGGATCATGTTCTGAATAATAACCTATATCTATCTATCTATATATACAGTATATATAATATATATAATATATAATTATTATATATATATACATCTATATATAATATATATAATACTATATATATACTATAATATATAATAAATATTATATATATTATATATATATATATTATATATATAATATATATACTATATATATACTATATATATATAATATATATATATATACTATGTATATATACTATATATATTAATAATATATATATATATATATATAGTATATATATAAATATATATAATAATTTATATATCTTCCAAGTATGTAATGTTAAGTGAAATCAAATATCGTGTCTTGCTTGGAGACATGCTGTAAGGGCAGCTTACTTGAGTAAAGGAATTTGAGTACGTAAGCGTTTAACCGAGAGATTGCTTGTCTTGTAGTCAAGCATGTACATTTGTTTGTACAGATGTTACAGGTCTAATAGTCCAAGGCACTTGCAAAAGTCACATTCCTTTCGGTGAGCAAAAAGAGGTAAGGTGGTACACGCCAAGTGGTGGGAGAGAAAGCCCCAATCGTAAAGGTATGACATATTTTGTAAGACTTAGAAAACTGTTACCTTTGAAAGAGAGAGAAGTGTGAAATACCTCCTTTTACCTAAATAATTTGAAAAGAGTGATGTGTGAAGTGTATCTTTTATCCATTGTTATCTTTATTACAGATGGGTTCTATTCCATGGTACTAGAGACGGGAATCTTTAACCTGACTAATATGATGAACTTATTGACATTTTGGGTCTGGGAGTGAATTCTTAGTCAGGAGGGTAGAATGTTAACTTACTAGTTTCTTTATGGGCAGATTTGGGTTTCTGTTAATCAATTTGTTCTATTTTATATTCAACTGCTTTGGGTAATAAATAGTATATTTTTATACCTACGAGATCTTTATAGTCTAACGACATGGTTGCAGACAGAAGGCACCATTGACAACAGGTAAGGGTTTCTAATTTCTGTAGTTTAATAAAAAAGGGGGGTATATATATATATATATATATATATATGATATATCCTATA
>NC_087211.1:37521134-37548634 GCF_015104395.2 Macrobrachium nipponense
CTAATCCAAAGTTTTCACAATAGGCAAAAATGTGAAAAGGAACTTCTTAATTATGAATTTTTCCATTTCATTTTTTCACTGCAAGAACGATGACTATAATTCTTAGTGCTAATGACAGGTAGTATCCAAGGTTGTAATGTAATGGCTAACGCAGCAACTTGTACGAACAATTTACTGGATGTTACATCCTTTAAAACTTCTGTGAGTCATTGTAAGCTAAAAAAAATCACTACAGTAGATTCACATCAACCGTGCATCTGATGTCTAGGCCCGTCCCTTACGACGCTCTAATCAGTCACAGGGCTGGAAACTTCGTCTCTCTCTTGAGTTCACACGGGTAGGGTCTATGTTCCACTTCTCCTGAGGATTACGTCTTTCAAAATTATCCCTCAGGACAGGTGGAACATACATCCTACCTATGTGAACACTCGAGAGAGACTGAGAGTTTCCAGCCCTGTGATTGGCTTATCAACAGCCAATCAGGAGCGTCGTAAGGGACTGGCCTAGACACCAGATGCAAGGTTGATGTGAATCTATTAGTCATAAATTTCTTTCTGAATCAACTTTTTATAACCTGGGTAAACTTGAAATAAAGAAGAAAACATGAGTGACGCGAATCAACTGGCATAAGATGCATAAAATGTCCTCACTAAGGTAAATATACCAACTTATAAGAATTGTGTGAATCTACGGATATCTGGAACTTTTCAGTTCCAGAGGTCCTTTATTCCTCAAACCGTCTGACTGTGGAACAGACTCCCTGAAGATGTGGTGCGACTGAAACTTTAAAAGCTCAATCGAAGATGCAAAGCATCACTTTTTAATATATGATATATCCTCACTGTGTTTCCCTTCACCTTCTCTTACTTCCTAACGAGCAACATATTCCTTGAAGGAAGCTTGAATTTCAAGTCAATGGGCCCTGTGGGTTTGTTCCACGTGCATAGCGTTCATTTACTGAATAATAATAATAATAATAATAATAATAATAATAATAATAATAATAATAATAATAATAATGATACTTAAGCATCAAGACCTGAAAATAGAAATAAGAAGGATATGGGATATGCCAGTGGAAATCGTACCCATAATCATAGGAGCACTAGGCACGATCCCAAGATCCCTGAAAAGGAATCTAGAAAAACTAGAGGCTGAAGTAGCTCCTGGACTCATGCAGAAGAGTGTGATCCTAGAAACGGCGCACATAGTAAGAAAAGTGATGGATTCCTAAGGAAGCAGGATGCAACGCGGAACCCCACACTATAAATACCACCCAGTCGAATTGGAGGACTGTGATAGAGCAAAAAAAAAAAGAAAAAAAAAATGAGAAAAAAAAGTAATATCTGCTGGAATAAGACCTTCATTAATACAGGTTTTATTGAAAATAATGGCTATTTCAGTCGCATTTATTTTGTATAGAAGTTTCTCTATTCTTCTTATTACTGACGTTTCTTCTGTACTCAAGTTGGCTATTAATTAAAACGCCAAACGGGGGATTCATGTAAAAAACGTGGTATTTGTCGAATTGAATATACTACACAAAATGCAGTCAAAATTGGATATTAATACGCTTAAGTAACACGACCCAGCGTGTATAACATGAGCAATAATAAAGTCATGAATTGAGAAAACTGCTTAAAACACAAATTAGCCTACTTTCATATTTCACTGAGAAGTGCTACCCATAAATTCAGAAAATCACATACGATTTCAGCGTCATATCATATTTCATCAACTCATTAAGAATGAAGTTCGGTCGGGATAATTATGCGAGACTAATCACCGATCAGCGTAATTAGGGTCATCAGTTATCCTATGCCTTGGAAACATTAGTTATATATATATATATATATATATATATATATATATATATATATATATATATATATATATATATGAATAACTTGATCAGGAAGTATATAAAACGTGATGCTATGTATAAATAAAGGTTTTTGCCACGAAGGAAAAAATGAAAAAGCTTTTTCATTTTTTCCTTCGTGGCAAAAAACCTTTATATATGTATGTGTGTGTGTGTGTGCGCGCGTATGTGTGTTCTTGTTGTTGTTGTTGTTGTGACCATGTCTTGCAATAAGACGAAAGGACTTAGCATCTCCAGTTTCAATTTTCCTTCGTGGCTGTAACTTAGTTCGTATGGTTCTTATTTTTTCGTGAATAAAAATAAAACATATGTAAATGTATATATATATATATATATATATATATATATATAATATATATATATATCATATAATATATATATATATATCTAATTCGTTTTACCTCGGAATTAATATATTTTCATATATGTTTAACCGAAGGGGAATTTTTTCTCGATAATAGACTTGCCTGGACCGGGGGCGCGAACCAACGGAGCCTTTCAAATCCAGGAACGTCAGTGAAGCTTTTACCTACTACGTATATATATATATATATATATATATATATATATATATATATATATATATATATATATATATACATACGTATGTATGTATGTACGCATGCATGTGTATATATATATACATATGCATATACATATATAATTTCCTTGTTTTTATGTGCTCCATAACTTGCCGATTTAGTTATTCCTCCACTCGAATTTTCCCAATGAACTAGAATTTTATCTGGTGTGATTTAAAAGAGTATTTGCACGGAGAACACAATTCTCTTTTCTTTTACTGAATGCATTTCATCGTTTACATAAACTAAATAACCTTTTTTTCCTGCACATCCCCTGTCACTCTTCTTTTTTTAAAGGCAATTTCCAAATAAACAATTTTGTACATTTTTACTAATGCACCAAATTTGGTAGCATGACTCAGTTTCGAACATGATCTAAAAATCTCCTCTCTATGACCACAAAGGGACATGAAATTCGTCGTGGTTTTCCGAATGCGAATGCTAACTAAAGGAAAAACGATTAGCAATCGGTTCCATTTCAGCAAAAAGTGCTTCCCGTGTGTGTGTGGAAACCCTCATAGCTTGGAATGCTCGTCCTCCTATGTAGTATAAAGTCACACAACGCCAGCATTGCTTCTACCTGTATTTTTCATGCTTATAAAATCTAAATTGCCTTTATAGCTGGTTCACTTAAGGTAGAATCTTGGAAGAGCCCTATGATTATGAGACGTTTGTTTGGCGGCCGCTGATTGGCTGGTACTGGGAGATAGGCGGCTCCCAGCCAATCAGCGGCCGCCAAACGTCTCGCAGGCATAGGGCTCACCCAAGAATCTACCTTAAGTGAACCAGCTATAGTATGGAATGGAATGGAATATAGAGTTTAGGCCAAAGGCCAAGCACTGGGACCTATGAGGTCATTCGGCGCTTGAAAAGAAACTGAGAGTAAGTAGGTTTAAATGTGGAACAGTTGCAGCATGTAGTAATTGACAGGAGAGGGTGGATAACAAGATGGAAGAAAGTAACTGTGAAAGGAGGTACAGTAAAAGGAATGAAAAGGGTTCCCGCTAGGAGCCAAAGGGACGCTGCAAAGAATAATTCTTGTTTATAAACGTCTTTTCTCAAACAAAGATAAAATATTTTTTTCTACTAACCTGTTGATCATCAAACGACATTAGCGATGTTTGCAACCAAGGAGGATTTAATATAACGGTAATATAAGAGGGTCAAGGTCTGAAAGACTATAAAATGATTTAGCATCCCAACTCCCAAGAAGGCCAAAACGCCATGACTTGGACTGAAGGCGTTGCTTGTTTGTATGTTTGTTTGTATGGTGTTTTTACGTTGCATGGAACCAGTGGTTATTCAGCAACAGGACCAACGGCTCTACGTGACTTCCGAACCACGTCGAGAGTGAACTTCTATCACCAGAAACACACAACTCTCACTCCTCAATGGAATGCTCGAGAATCGAACTCGCGGCCAACGAGGTGTCACGCCAACACCATACCAACCACGTCACTGGGGCGCTCTGAAGGCATTGCACACAGTCCCGACCGAGGGGTTATGTGCCTTTTCGTTCAACTTCACTTTGTCCATTGTCTCTTTGTCCAGACCTTTTGGTCCAACGTTTCTTTGTCCGATGACTTTTTTGTCCAACGTCTTTTTGTCCATGAGTTTTTTGGTCCATTGTCTTTTAGTCCAATATCCATGATTTTTGTTGGCTCATTTAGTTCATTGGTGTATTTAAAACTACGGTAGTTTTGTCTCTCGGTAATCCAGTGATTCTTCGGTAGTTAGGTTTCTGCTAAGAGCAATTTTCAAAAAATAGAAGTCATGTTTTGTTTTAGAAAAGTTTGTAAACTTAGTAATAGCCCCTGAAACCGAAAGGAAGGACCACCACAATGGCAAGATTTATCACTTTAACGAAAGGATAATCATTGGACAAAGAGACGATGCCCCAGAAACTCTTGGACGAAAAGACTTTGGTCGACAAGACTTTGGACGAAAAGACTTTGGACGAAAAGACTATGCACGGGAGTGAGGTACCTTCATTACGCAAAGGGAATTCATTATCCGCACACTACCTGTGTTACACACCGGAAGAAATAAATATTAGAGCATGCACTTCACAGAGTAGGATATTTCAAAGTTTGTTAGTTGGTACAGATTTATCCGGCCTTATGCCAGCACTGGCTCTTCCTTCTTAATAGCAGATGATAAGTGTCAGTGAAATGTTAAAGTGCGTAAGAGGCTTTGTGTGGACCTCTGGACCCAGTCAGGCCAACAGATAAATGGAGAGCAAGAAAAGAATGGGGTTGATTTGCATTCCAGAAATATGGAAAGTTAGTTTCGTTTGTTTTCTTTGTATTTTCAGAGGTATATTTCATTAACTTTCTACAAACAGACTTACCCCAATGACGTCTTTCTTTTAGATGGACTCATAACATAAATTTCAAAGTCCATTTTCCACTTCATAACGTCAGAAGAGCAACTCTGATGTCACAGCTCGAAATCATCGATGAAATGCGACGAGATAATCCTTTCCTTCACAATGCAAAAAGTCACTCAGGACTGACGACGATTAATCAAAGACTCAATTACCGTTCAATTACTCTGATTCGTCGTTCCATAAATCAATTAAAGAGCCAGGTTTTATCCGGAAGGGAATATCAGATAATTATCAGACAATCGCCGCTTCTACAAAAACAAAACCGTTTTCATTTGCATCAAACGGAAGTCTGTCAAAAAGGACGACGAGCAACTGAATTTGCATTTGTTTTGTAGTAGATGACGGCTGGGCTTATGCCAGCACGAGCCCTTACCCAAAGGCGGCTCGTAGAGTGGATAGGCGGCGAAGGGCGCCCGCCAAACATAAACATTTTTCTAGCCTTACTGAAATGAATACAGAATTTATGCTAAAACCCAAGCGCTGGGACCTATGAGGTCACTTAGGGCTGAAACGGAAATTGACAGTGAAGGGGTTGAAAGGTGTAACAGGAGAAAAACCTCGAAGCTGCACTGTGAATCACTTGTTTGGAGAGGGTGGAAAGTAAGATGGAAGAGAGAATATATGAAAGAAGGTTCAGTAAAAGGAACGAAAGGGGTTGCAGCTAGAGTGCGAGGGCACGCTGCAAAGAACCTCAAGTATAACAGCACCACCCAGTAACGGGGTACGTTTTTCTAATTAGTAAATCAAAATATCAATTTCAAATAGTCTGATATAAATTAAAGAAATAAAATCAGCAATAATAATAATAATAATAATAATAATAATGATAATAATAATAATAATAATAATACAGAAATAAATCAGAAAAAAATAAAGAATAATACGGTTCCCTTTTCTACGATTTATTTCTACAGTAGATATAAATTCTTCAAAATCTCTGACGGAAAAATTTTCATTTAATTGTTTCAATATTATGATAGAAGTGAATTCATTTTACGGAAATATAAATGTATTATTGAAAAAGCACGCAACATTCTTAACTTAAAAATTTCCCTTCGGTTAACATATATGAAAATATATTAATTCCGAAGTAGAGCGAATTGGATATTAAAGGATAGTTGTAGCTTAATGTGTATATATGAATCACGTTGATGTGATAAGAACATATATATATATATCATATATATATATATATATATATATAGATAGATATATATATGTTTTACATATATATAGTTTATTTATAGTTTATTTATATATATTTATATATTTTTTTTATTTATTTATATGTACATATATACACATATATATATATTTATATATATATATATATATATATATATATTCTATATATATATATAGATATATGTAATGTATGTATGTAATGTAGTATTTATGTATGTGTATAGTAAATATTATATATATATATATATATATATATATATATATATATATAGATAATTATATAATCATATTATATAATATAATATATATTTACATATATAATATTTTATTTATTTATTTATATATATTTATATATTTTTTTATATTTATTTTTTTATTGTACATATATAATCACAATTATAATAATATAATTTATATAGTATAATATATATATAAATATATTAATAAATATAATATTATAATATATATATATATATATATGTATTGTATGTAATGTATGTATGTATGTATTTATGTATGTGTATATGTAAATATGTATATATATATATATATATATTTATATATATATAATATATATATATATATATTATATATATATAATATAATATATAAATATACATATATATTTTATTTATATATAATATATTATTATTATTTATTTTTTTATATATACATATAAATATGTGTGTACACACATATATATATATATATATATATATACTATATATATATATATATAGATATAGGTGATGCAGACTCTGCAATTGTGATAAAACTATGAAACCAAAGAAGATTTATGGTTGATATTGATGTTTAACCAGCATTTGTGGTCTCGTTCCACCTAACTTTGAATAATGAATGGATAAAGAAAATTGCATGTACTAATAATCATACACACATACACACACACACACATATATATATATATATATATATATATATATATATATATATATATATATATATATATTGTGTGTGTGTGTGTGTGTAGTATGTACGATTACAAGTACATGCAATTTTCTTTATTCATTTCCTATTCAAATTAGGTGAACGAGCCCACTAATGTTGATTATTAAACATCAATATCAACCATAAATCTTCTTTGGTTTCATAGTTGTATTACAACTGCAGAGTCTGCATCACCTAGCTCAGTCCGAATAAACTGACATCCGCACCAGCAGCTGACGGAATACGCGAAAGATTCACACCCTGAATTCATTCACAAAACCTGAATAACTTCCCCGGTCTAAACTTCACCAAAGCGAACATTAACTTCATTGACAAACAGAGAAAACTCTTAACCAGCATTGGGTTACTATTGATAGAATAGAATATAGGATTTGGGCAAAAGGCCAAGTTCTAGGAGTAGTGAGGTCATTCACCGCTGAAAGGGAAACTGACAGTTAGGAGGTTTGTAAGGTGTGAGAGGAGGAAACTCTCGCAGCTGCACTACATTTGTTTGTATGGTGTTTTTACGTTGCATGCACCAGTGGGTATTCAGCAACGTGACCAACGGCTTTACGTGACTTCCGTACTACGTCGAGAGTGAAGTTCTATCACCAATAATACACATCTCTCACACCTCAATGGAATGCCCGAGAATCGAACTCGCAGCCATCGATGTGGCACGCCTACACCATACCGACCACACCACCGAAGCGCTTTAGAATGCCCGAGAATCGAACTCGCAGCCATCGATGTGGCACGCCTACACCATACCGACCACACCACCGAAGCGCTTAGCTGCACTATGAAACAATTGTTGGAGAAGGTGGAAAGTCAGATGGAAGAACGATAATATAAACGGAGGTACGGTGAAAGGAACGCTATTAACGAACGTAATGCAATTTGTTAATTGTCCAGACGCGACTGAGAAATAACTAGATCTGTCCCGCAGTAACATCTGATCATGTCACAGAACTATGAAAACGCTGAATTGATATTATATTTCAAGGATCGGTAAGTCTCATGGACGACTAATGCCGACTAATGCCCAGCAACGCATTACGGTCATCAATTATGCCATAAGGTGGAAAGGGGATCGATACGCGGCCGTTTGAGGAGTAAGTAATTAAATAGAAAGTTCTTTTCGCTTAAGGGAAGTAAGCCTACAAACTATTTTTCAAGTGTTGTTATTCTTGTTGGGGGGGGGGGGTGTAGGAAAGGCCTATTGGAGAACCTAAAAGGGTCTGAAAAAGGTATTTCGCGCTGAGTTAGATACGGGAATTTTAGGATAGGATATTTATTGATTTATTTATTAAAGTTAAAATGTAAAAAGTAAGTAATGTGCATGTTAAAAAGTACATAACAATTATTTCTAATAAATTCTAGTGTATTTATTTTAATTTTAGCACACACCCCGAGTAAGATGGAGGTCGGATCACGCCGCGTCATAGTGGAAACTGACATACATTCTACAACTCATATTTAATTATTATTATTATTATTATTATTATTATTATTATTATTATTATTATTATTATTATTATTATTATTTCAGTAGAGGAAACCTATTCACATAGAACAAGCAGAAAAGGGCCACTGACTTGAAATCCAAACGTCCAAAGAATGCTTGTTTCAACCTCCCACCACAGACCCCAAAATGCAGCAGTAACTGATCATGATACCGCTACACCAATATATAGTTACATCCACCTTATTTCGTCATATTCCGATTTTGGATGATTTTAAAGCTTAATTGAGATCATTTGTGAGCATTCTTCACTTCTCACAATATTTGTTCCTACAGTTGCACCGATTCATTACTTGTGAGGAGAAAAACAAATTAAACTCACTGATAATTTATATAAAGAGTGCACTTTACACCAACTTATACAGTATTACTTATGAATCTACTTACAGAACTATTTTCAGGACAACAATTCAAAAACATTTGTTGGTCTGAAGCTTCTAATTTATTTCACTTTATATTTCATCTTATATCTTATTCATGTTAGTCCAGCTACTGTTACACTCTGCGCCAATAAGCAACAATTATCGATCAATTTCAGCTATACAGTCTTGAAACTTGGGCGCATAAGGGAAGATAAAAATTCAAAGCTGAAAAATGTAACCACCCCACTTAGAATGTTGCAGCAGAAATCAGCCCCATTACTACAGAATAAAATGCGCCCATAAACCTTTTAAACATCTCGAATTAAAAAAATAGAGCTAGAAAAAATTGGATGTTACAACTACCCTCAACTTGAAAAAGAAAATTATACTTAGGGATCCTCTAATGTATAAAAACCTGATATGGCAAAATTGTGTTTCACAGTATTTTTTCGTGGCCATCAATTTTAAGTGGAATTTTTACTGGCAAGTCATTTTGGGACGGGACCCTAAATATTTATTTATATCATAAAAAATGCCGCCAGTATGAAGAAGTGAGACTTTGGCTTCTTTGCTTTTATAGACATCATTAATGGAATGAATGAAGGATATATATTGAGTTTCCTTATAGTCTCCTGCACTCAAGGTTTTTGCTTAAAACCAGGCACTGTCTTAGGGGCCCTTTACTCTAGCCGACAGGTTGCCACTTGTCTGTCTTGACTTTGCATTATTTAGACAAAATGTGAATTCTACCCGAGAGATCTCATTTTGAAGACTCAACGACAGACGTTTCAACATGTCAATTCCTTGCTTGCTTGTATGGTGTTTTTACGTTGCATGGAACCAGTGGTTATTCAGCAACGGGACCTACGGCTTTACGTGACTTCCGAACCACGTGGAGAGTGAACTTCTATCACCAGAAATACACATCCCTCACTCCTTAATGGAATGGCCAAGAATCGAACTCACGACCACCGAGGTGGGACGCCTACACCATACCAACCACGCCACTGAGGCGCTCCAACATGTCAATTGGTCGTTCACACCCTTTGCTAGACTTGGATATTGGTTGTTCCGACACGCCGTACGGGCAAATCTCTCAGACAAGTACGTAAATGGAAAGGACCTTTGCATTGCCAACCTTGACGCCCGTTTCATATCCTACCACCGATTTCCTACGACGCCATTTGTACTCATTAACCTTTTAAACATCTCGTTAGTTCCCGTTAGTTCTCACTGATCCTCCTCAACCACAAGGTTGTGTGGACGGATCTTCAATGACGGCTCTACAATGACGTTTCACCCATTCTACGGGAACAGCTGACTCCTCAGTTGCTACACTGAATGACAATGTTTCCTCATCTCATGCACCTCCTCGTTGGACGAGTGAGTTAAGTGATCGCCTACCGATTAAGTAATCGCGAATTCGACTCCCCGCTCTCCCAACGCTGAATCAGAGGAATTTGTTTCTAGTGACTAGAAATTAATTTCTCGATATAATGTGGTTCAGATCCCACAATAAGGTGTAGGTCCCGTTGGTAGGTAACTAGTTGGTTCCCAGCCACGTAAAAATATCTAATCCTTCGGGGCAGCCCTAGGAGAGCTGTTAACCAGCTCAGTGGTCTGGTAAAACTAAGATAGGCTTACTTCTCATCTCATGCACTTTCTACTCCAGTGACATCACCTCACCACCTCCACCCCCTCTACGAACGTATGGGTGAAATGGTATTTTTCGTGAACTAACCACTAAGAAATTCGATTTATTATAACATGATTATCCCTTTGAACATTTTTAAAAGAAATCGTAATACACTGAAATTTCAAAATTGACGCCGATCTTTTAACAATGCGGCGTTAAATACTCACCCACTGATGTAGTATAACCCTAGGGACAATTGGTGCAAACAGACAGTCAAAGGTGCAAACTTCAGCAATACAAGTACTGTTAAATTACGTATCTTACTACAATGGGCGTTATGTCTGTCCGTCCGATTGTGATACAATCACGGCCAAACGGCTGGTCCGATGGGCATGAAACTTGGCAGGGTTGTAGTGAGGACCCCAAAGATGGTTTACAATGAGGTTTCATCCTAACCCCCCAACATAAACATACACACACACACGTACACACGCACACACACACAAATACACATACACGTATGAACATACAGACGTCGTTAAATAAATATTGAAATTTCCCATGTTCATCAGGGCAATTTTTACACAGCTCTGAACAGTCACCGATATTGTATTTGAAAACCGTTGCGTTCATAAACCTTGGAAACCACTTATGAAATGCGAAATTCATTCAGAGTAACAAAACAGTTATAAATACCGGCTGAAAATAATGCTTTCATTCACCGTTCGCACGACAGGAACTCACAGACACGTCATCAGAATTTTTATGAAGTAATTATTACTATACATAATGTAATTCACGATTCACAACGATTCAACTATGGATTACTAATTCGTAATCCTATAAATTACACAGGCAAGTAATTACACACAGGAAATGAGATCATGAATGGGTATTGACACAAATAAAAAAAATAAAATAAAAAATAAAATTATCAAAAACATCCAGTGAATAGGAATATATGAATTCGCTGTTCATTTAAATGAAGGTTTGCGCCCATAATGTCGTAATAAATGATCAATATACATTTTTCATTTCAATGAAAAAGGAGTGATTTAACATAACAACTGAGACAAAAATAATTAATTGAAATAACAGGAAATGAAGAAAATCTAGTTTCATATATCTCAGGATACTCAACAGATAACCAAATCGAGATATATGTAAGAGCACTGCTTACAAAAGCGTACACATAAACTATATTATATATATATATATATATATTTATATATATATATATATATATATATCAAATATATATATATACTATATATTAATATATTATCTAATATATATATATCTATTATATTATATATATATATAATATATATATATATATATAATTATAAATTAGTTATATATAATTCATGACTTATTTAAACCAACAGGCTCTGCCTTCAAAGTAATAGTTGAACAGAAAACTAATATAATGATTGCCATATGCACACAATAGTTTAGTCTCTTCATCTAAAACGAATATGAACTGGGAATTATGGCACGTTGTTCGGCCGAGGAATTTGAGACCTAGAAGCATATATAAATAAGGAAGAAAATCATTCAACTGTGTTTGTCCTCGGGCGGAAGGGGCAAGGGAGGGAGGTTGGGGGGGGAAGGTGGGGTTAAATGGCATGATATAACCTTTAGAACATTGTGTAAAAAAGAACCATTGTGAGGCGTTGTTCTGCCATATGAATTGCTATAGTTGAGTCACATCAACCGTGCATTTGATATCTAGGCCAGTCCCTTACGACGCTCCTGATTGGCTGCTGATAAGCCAATCCCACGGCTGGGAAACTCTGTCTCTCGAGAGTTCACACGGGTAGGATCTATGTTCCACTTCTCCTGAGGAATACGTCTTTCAAAATTATCCCTCAGAAGAGGTGGAACATACATCCTGCCCGTGTGAACTCTCGAGAGAGACTGAGAGTTCCCAGCCCTGTGAGTGGCTTATCAACAGCCAATCAGGAGCGCCGTAAGGGACTGGCCTAGACATCAAATGCACTTTGCTAAACCAACATAAATGACTGTCAGATTCTCCATTGAG
Source organism: Macrobrachium nipponense (assembly GCF_015104395.2). Taxonomy (NCBI): domain Eukaryota; kingdom Metazoa; phylum Arthropoda; class Malacostraca; order Decapoda; family Palaemonidae; genus Macrobrachium; species Macrobrachium nipponense. Next base: position 37,533,687 of record NC_087211.1, read on the forward strand.
CGTATTCGTTGTTTTGAAGACGGATGAAGTGTGTTCTAATCGAATACATGTGAGAAAAATATATAGAATAAAACAACTGCTGACAAATTCGACTCTGCTGTCTGTATTTTTTATGAATATAAGCCTGGAATTATAGTTGAATAAACTTACGAATAATCAAAGAGGAAAGAAAATGCTTGTTTGTGCAGCATAAAAGATTTAGTTGTATTCGTGATCCGAGGTAGATAGATGCACTTAAGACTGTTTCACATAATATTTCAGAACGTGTGCCCTGAAGTCCCCTTAATTTGAATCAATCTACTTATACAGAACATTATGAACATAAATAATCCCAATAAAATCCCGCAAGGATAATCTCCACAATCTGAATCAGCATTTATGAGCAGTCGGACCAAAATACTTATTCATTGTAGAGGCAACAACCTGCATAGGACGAATTAAAGTACAGAATCTAAATCAAGCTGCATATGCTGACTCGAAGTGCTGCAGTAAAATGAACTTACATAAAAACTGCATAAGAATTAAACGACATAATCTAAATCAACCAACATGAAATAATATGCTATTATTTTTATTAGATAGATGAAACCTATTCACACGTAACAAGCACACAGAGGCCTTGACTTGAAATTCAATCTTCCAGAAAACTTTGGTCTCAACCTCCCACTGTAGACCTCACACTGCAGCAGTAATGATCATGATAAAGAGCCAGTGATTTTTCCATCGCCCTGGGGGAGACGCGAACCCGTGACATCCGAGTGGCATACCACGACACTAACCACTATACCAGCGCATTGTCGACCGACCTACGGAATCCGGATAATGCAGCCGTGTCTAGACGAACACACAAGGAACTAACCGACCAAATCGGAAGGGAAGTGAATTTCCCGAACCAGACATAACGACGGAACCTATAACAATCTTCATCTGAACGCAACCCTTCATGTAATTACATATTAATGGCCGTTAATATCGTATTTCAGTAACTTTAGAGGGAAATACTCTCATTAAGGTCAGAGTATGGCACAGATAATTATGCCCTAAGCAGACTAATCACCAAGTGGAGCCATTAGGGTCATTAGTTGGTCCTTACAGACAGACATGGCAGGTTTCAACGCATTTATGAGTCCTGCTGACGATTATTCATTTGTATAATGGAAATTATGCTTTTACGAGCTTGACGGCGTAAGCTACGCTGCGCTGGAACCCGGCACTGCCAGTCGTGTCTCCCCTACCATACCGATCCCCTACCCCATCCCCACACGGTGCGGACAAACAGGTTTGTAGGAGGGTGGTGGTTGTGCCATGTCTCCCCTACTCTCTCGACCACTAACCTAACCCGCCACCGCCCCAGGGCGGACAAGCAAGAAAGGTCCACTCGGATATTTATTATTATGGATAGATAAGATAGTTCTACTTCCCTTTACAGTTATTTGAGCAAAACATGCATAAGTGAACATTTTAATTGAAATATATCCAAGAAAAGTAAGTGAACAATATTTAGTTTCCTTGTTTTGCCTCATGGCCGTTCTCACACTCTCAATTGGTCTGCATCCAAAGGTTCACAATAGACCTACTATTCAGTATTAAATCTTTAAATAAATTCCGGGACATCATGGTGCAGGTGCCCGTGTTGGCTTAAGGCCGGCGCCATATATACCAATCAACCCTTGCCCTAAGTGTGATCAAGTGTGAAAAGGAGCAGGAAGCCTTGTGTGGACCTCCGAATTCTACCTAGACAGCAAAGGCCACAAGATAGTCAACTATGTTCAGTTAATTAAAACCGACATGTTTGTGGAATCTTATTCTTATCCTCTGTCAAAAATAATCGTTTTCTTTTATTTATCTGAGATCACCAAACAAATGAAAGTCGCTTTGCGTTGTTATTTTCTTGATTGTATCTCGTTAACTGCTTTATCTCATCTTTTTCATGTATTGTTTTAATATATATATATATATATATATATATAATATACTATATTATATATATATATTATATTATGTATATGCATGTATGTGTATATATATGTATATATATGTGTGTATGTATATATACATAGATATATATATTCATTTTGGTATATTGTATATGTATACATACATACTTTATAATATTTATATATATATCTTATTATATATACATATATATATATTATATATTGTATACTAATATATACATACATACATACATTACATACATACATACATACATACATAACATACATATATATTATATTATATATATATATATATATATAGATATATATATATATATATGAGAGTGTGTGCCTGTGTTGATATTAGCGAATATACAGAAACCTCAGCCGACTGAATTCTCGGATAAGTGTCCGTAAGCTATAAGTGTGCCTTTATAAGAATTGGTATAAAAGTCACCAATTGAATAACATCGGCAAATAAGAGTAAAATATGATTGAAAAGAGGAAAATATACTACACAGATGTCAAATTGCTTTCAAGATGATTGATTTTACTTCCACTGCTTTTGTGTCTCTCTCGGTTACCGCAGTCACATGAAAGCATATGTAAAAATGTTTACACATTTTCAGTCGCTGTCTCAGCTGCCATTGAGCAAATTTGCATGTGGGCCCCCAAAATGTTTTCCTGGGTTTTCTTACTCCTACCTTCGTGGATATACGCTTACAGAAAATATGGCAGCTTGCTTCTCTTCGGTAAAAAAGTTAAATTATGCAAAAGCATTTGGGTAACTATGCTAGCTACGTTGCATTAGTAAAAGACTATTTCTTTGCTTATACTAATGCACGAAGTCAACTCACCTTATAATAAAGAAAAAAGGACAGAAGGTTTCAGCGATTCATTTCACACATACATTTTTAATATTGACGAATAGCAATGGTTCCTTTATGCAAATGGAAATGCACTGAAAAGCAATGAAGGGGGATATAAATCATGCGTATGACTATATTATTTATGACTGCGTGCGTATGCAGGACTCTGAACTCCTGATCATTTAAAATTCATAGTTTTACAGATGAACTGACGAAAGCCGAATCTACTCATTTGAGTAAGAACCAAGTCGTTTGTAACGAAAAAATCTAAATGACTCTCATGATTATAATCTACCCACATATCCACAATCTTCAAAGACGTCCACAAAATCTGAAGCAACTATCAGTCTGAATCCACAGATGATATCATGCATATATAACAATCTGCATGAACCAACATACCCTGAAACAAACTATGCGGTCTAGATAATGCCACACAATCTGAAATAAACAATATAGGTCACCTCGATAAACCCGCGTCAATGAAATAAAGTTCTTTACTTGAATGAACCCACGTAGGTTCATTCAAGTATAAACTTGATTTCAGTGGTATGGGCATAGTCAGGGTATACTTTTGCATCAGATTGTGTGGGATTATTTAGCAGATCGTATCGTTTGTTCCAGAAGATGAAGATTCATTAAGGTTGGTGTTCTCTTTAACGAACCTTCGTCCAAGGGAAGCGATGTCCTTTAAGTAATTTAATGTTCTAATCACGATTCATTTTGAATTTAAGGACACAGGTAAGTCTACCGCTTTTATCAGGGATACGGCATCTTACCCCCCCCCCCCACCGCCTTCCCACATCATTTTATGCTTCCCCTTCTTTTTCTGACTAGCTTCTTTCCTGGCCTATAAAAGAGGACTTGGTGTCCCCTGCCATTACATCTCCATTCATAAACAGATGAGTCAAGCAACAATGATTTAAAACAAGTCGCCAGCAAGTCCCTACGGGCTGCTCTATGAGCAAGAGCCCGTGGTGGCATAAGGCCAGCTTAATAAAAAAAAAAATAGCACCCAACAAGCAGAGTGAGTAAAAAGAAAAAAAAGTGACAGACTAAAAGGTCCGGTGTGGACTCCTGGCTCCCCCAGAGAACTAGGAATATTTATACAGAATCAGCTCAATTCTTAACGACTTTGATATGACACGCATGCGGTAAGTCGCTGTCCTCGTTTCATTTCAGTAACTCCGGCGGGTGAGTCATCCCCTCATTAGACCAATAGCGCGGTCGAGATAATGACGCCTTCAGGCGACTAATCAGTGAAGTAACGACATTATGGGCATTAATCAGTCAGTACTCCAAGATCAGAGCTGAAACACTGGGATGAAAGAGTCCATTGATGGGGCGTTTTTCGAGCAGATTGCTTTGTGCCTTAACAGTTCATCGGAAGTACCCACATCATTAAAAGTTGCCTGCCCGGTTAAATATTTAATTTTTACACTCTACCTTCTCATGCTGCACATTAAGCAAGGATGCAGTTCTACGGTGTTATCTGCGTAGGTAAAATGTGTTAAATTTACCTTATATGTATAATCATATCTATCATCGCACAAAAAGCTTAGGGTTTGAATTAATTGAAATAATGCCCTGCTATCATGCAACCGACATTAATTTCTATATTTCTTATCATTCTTTTGATACAGTTTTCCATAAAATCCTCTGAAATGAAATGGAGAGCCAGGTTTCGAATCAGAATCGGACAAGTAATTCTTTCAGCGATATCCCATTATTCGAAATAATTCGTCGGTATGGTTCAGTTTTTATAACTAGAAACTACTTTATACTTTGAGATGATTACCTCGACAGAAGAATAAACGCCTACCGCTTGAAAGTATAACATTTCTGATGAAGTTCAGAAATTACTTCGAAAAGATCACAAGCGGTGCCTTTATCGTTAGTAAAAAGCCAAGATGTGACGTTGTAATCAACATCTTAATAGTAAATGGAAATTAATAACTACATTAAAATAAATTTATGAATAAATGTAGAACGAACATCACCAAGACTATATTTTTTTCCGAGCTCCTTCTCCCTACAAACAGGGCGTCTTATATTGGTATCTTTCAACTGCAATCTTCAACCCTAGATTACCATTCGTTGCCTTGAACATGGATATTCTAGCATAGCAAATATACGATCTCTCTCTCTCTCTCTCTCTCTCTCTCTCTCTCTCTCTCTCTCTCTTTTCCAGTATACTAAAAACTATCTGCCTTGAAAATTAAGTCCCTTAAAGTCTAACCATTTTTGAGCTAAACCCTCATCGACTGCACTTAGGACGAAGAATATTCAACAGGTACAAATAAATACTATGCAGCGAGAGGGAGATCCGCCACTTACCTGACAGAACACCTTCCTGGCCAAGTCCGCCGAGAAGCTGGCTATGATGATCCGGCAGTCCTTCTCCTGCAGAGGGAGAACAGCAACAGAGAGCTAATTATACCTCAATTTGTTATGAATATTCAAACACAATGCGATTCGTTACGTCTATTCCTGTTCACCATGATTTATGATAGGTCTTACACAATGCGACTTCTTATGTTTGTTCTTGTACACTATACGTATGAGGCAATACGACTATTCTCGTTCTACTTTGTCTGCTAAAGACTTATTCTAGACGAATATGACTTGTTGAGAATACTGTTATAAAAGAAGAAAATACAAAAGATGTATTTGAAAAAAAAAATTTATTGAAAGGGCAGGAAACCACTCTGTAATTTCTGTTATTCCATTCCTTTTGCATATATATATATATATGTATATATATATATATATATATATATATATATATATATATATATATATATATACATATAAATACATGTGTATATATACACAATATACATATAAATACATGTGTATATATACACAATATAAACATATACATAGACTACAGGTAGACCTTACCTTTAACGTATGCAGGTGTTCAGTATAATCTTCGTGAGAGAGTGTGACAGTTGCTTGCAGGGAAATATTGGCTGCCTCCAAAGCTGGCATCAGTTCGTTCAACGCCTACAAATAAAAAAAAAATCTAAATTAGCAACAAGCCATGATAATAATCCTGTGTTCTTGACAATTACGTTTATCACAGCTAACCTTAGAAAACATGGGTCACTGTGACTTTGTCTGGCATATAAAAAACGGTTTGCGTATGATTGGCCTAATGACCACTGGTCTAATACCAATTGGTCCTATGCGAATTGGTCTAAAGCCAATTCGTCCAACTGCGCAATTAGTCTATAAGGACCATAGGTCTAAGACCGATGGTCCAATACTGATTACTCTAATTACCAATTCGTCCATATGTATAAATACAGTTAGTCCTCAGGGAAAAGGTATAATTTTGTTATTTTCATCCTTAAAAAGTGTTTTTACAATTTTAAATTGAACAAATATTTAGATTCTTCGAGCCCTTTATCATGGAGACAACTTCTTGTGAAACTGTGTTATCAGAAACGGGAAAACAAAAACTTGCAGTCAAAGTCTATTTGCAGACACTTCGCACAAAGCGAATGCAAAAGACAAGTGGCAAAGGAACTTTTAGTTGTAAGTGTGAAAACAGAGCACGCAAAGCTACTGCAATGACTCATTGCGAAGACAACAGGCATTTTCCAAAAAGGAAAGTGAACATACTTGCGCATCTGCTGAAGCCAGCAGAGTCCATGTAGTGAAATGTCATAATACAGTTAAAAAAGTGCTTTTATTTTTTTTTATTAATTTTCCTTTTATGAAATAATATCAATTGCATTATATTGATTATCTTCAAGCTAGTAGGTCCGTTACACTACTTAATTACATTGCACTGATTATCTTTAGACCTAATTGGTCCATTATACTATTCAACATTGGACGGGTTGTCTTTAGACCAATTGGTCTATTAGACCAATCAATTTTAGACTAATTGTCTTAAGACAATTAGTCTAATAGGTTTATTAGACCATTTCGCATTGGACCAACTGGTGTTTGACCGATGGTCATTAGACCAATCGCCTGGGACCGGTAAAAAATATGATTTTGCGCCTATGAATTTATTTTACACTTTCTGTAAGATTTAACGGGTTATTTATTATTCATTTTTTCAAAGCACATTTCAGGTTCGAGCATCGTATCATATATTTACAGCATTTTCTTAACAACAGAACAATATACTTAAAATGAATATAGAATTTATGCCAAAGACCAAGCACTGGAACATATGAGGGTATTCAGAGCTGAAACGGAAATTGAGAGTAAAAGGGTTGAGAGGTGTAACAGAAGGAGAACCTCTTAGTTTCACTATGAATCAATTATTAGGAGAGGGTGGAGAGTAAGATGGAAGAAAGAGAATATGAAAGGAGGTACAGTTAAAAGAAACGATAGGGGTTGCAGCTAGGGGCCGAAGGGACGCTGCAAAGAATCTTCAGTAATGCCTACAGTGCACCGCGTGAGGTGCATTGACGGCACTACATCAGGTGTAGACTTGCGTAGCTAATACAAACTTTCCTCAGAGACAAAGGTCGTTGGAAAGCGGTGGGAGCAAAAGTTCTGAAGTGCCATCTGTTGTTGCATTGTAGACGTTTCCGTATCCATAAATCCGAGTAAAATATTCGCCCAAATCCTGCAACGGTTCAACGAATACCTCTGAATGGATTGCAACTAGGCGAGATTTCCATCAATTCACTATTATTATTATCATCATCATTATTATTAGTTAACCTATACCGTCAAATATAACGGTCACTGAATTGGTGGTAGAGAAGGCAAGTCGTGACTCTATGACGTTACGCACCGTCCCAAAAGCTTAGACCAAAGTACCTTTCTTCTGTATAACTATAAAGTGACCAGTGTTGAGAAATATTTTTCAGGGTTGGACGACAACAAAGTCTGACCGTGGAGTTCAATATCCGCAGACTATCATTGTTATATACTCGTACAAAAGCTTGATGGTGGAAAAGGGTACAGCACAACAATCTTCAGAACAGCTGGTCTGATGTGAACGTCGAGTTTCCAGAATTGTTTGTCGCCGAGGTGCAATGTAAGCATTACTTGAGGTTCTTTGCAGTAGACCTTCGGCCCCTAGCTGCAACTACTTTCATTCCTATTACTGTACCTCTGTTCATATTCTCTTTCTTCCATCTTACTGTCCACCCTCTCCTAACTATTGTTTTATAGTGCATCTGCTTTGAGGTTTTTCTCCTGTTACCCCTTTCAAACCTTTTACTGTCGATTTCCGTTTCAGTGCTGAATGGCCTTAGTTGCCCCAGCTTTTGGCATAATGCCAAAAATCTATATAAATCAAATCAACTCAAATCAAGTATAAAAATTTTTGTCTCGAAATCAGCAGCTTTATTTTGAGAGAGAGAGAGAGAGAGAGAGAGAGAGAGAGAGAGCGAGCAAAATTCGAAAGTCTATTGGTTCTCATATCAATCAGGCGATATGGAAAACTTCGACGAAGACCCAAGACAAAGCAATGGGTGAAAGTTTTGAAGATTTTTTTTTCTCCTTTTTTTTGACAAAACTATCTCGCAACAACGACCGGCCTTTTTTCTTTTTTCTTTATTTCCTTTCCCTTTATAGACCTAACGTTCATCTTTTTTTCGTTTGTTCGTTTGCTTTCTTCTCTTGTTGTTTGTTGAGTTGAGTTTGCCTTTGGCAACTCTCGACTTCGTTGTGGAGAGAGGAAATGGAACGTGATAAAAGTTTGACCTTGGCGTTCACGCTCATTCTTCCTGCTGCTGCAGACGGTATCAGTTAACACATACACGCACAAACATACTACACCGGTGTACGAGCTCACACGCTAATATATATATATATATATATATATATATATATATATATATATATATATATATATATATATATTATATATATTCATATATATATATATACTATATATATTCATATATATATTCATATATATATTCATATATATATATATATATATATATATATATATATATATATATATATATGAGAGAGAGATAACTAATATACAATCAATAACTTAATGGTAATGCACTGCTCATTCCGCTGTTCATTAAATAGCATCTTGCCAACTTGACAGTTCTACAGGTACTTTAAATGTTGTCTAGTTTCATTATCCTTCCCTTTGTAGTGTTAATGACTGTTAATCTGACAACTATGCTGACAGCTCGTTTCGGATGAACATGTTTATTTGTTATTTTTCGTTACTTGCACTCTGTATTCCTGTAAATATTTGAGCTCGTCATGCCTCACGCTCTTATGCGCTATTAGGTTGTTTGTATATATATATATATAATATATATATATATATATATATATATATATATACATATATATATATATAGATATTATATATATTTTGTATATTATACATTATTGAATCACAAAAATATGGAACGTCATGAATAATATATAGGCAAGATCCTCGAAGGAAGGATATACGATGGCGTGCTGCAAGGCCTTTCGACTTCTTGTCCTTTGGACTGTAAAGAACAAGAAGTGGAGAGGCCTTGCAGGCCTTCATCGTTTCACCTTTCTTTCGTGATATTGTCTATATATATATATATATATATATATATATTATATATTTATATATATATATATTTTTATATATGGCTCAAAGTTTAAAAGGCCCATTAAACCAAAGTGCTTTAATGGGCCTTTATAGATATATATATATATATATATATATATATATATATATAATATATATATATATATATATATATATATATATATATATATGTACAACTGAATCACGAAAGTTAGGAACGTGATAAATCCATAAATAAACAAAGATATATGCCATGAAGGAAAAATAAACGAAGGAGGATCTCTCCTTCGTTTATTTTTCCTTCGTGGCATATATCTTTATATAGTATAATAGATATATATATACTATATATATATATATACTATATATATATAAGATATATATATATATATTTATATGTGTGTATGTGTGTGTGTATAAATTCTTCTGTAAAAACAGGATATTTCTCAAGGATAGTAAAGGCCCATTAAACAGAGTTTGTTTAATGGGCCGTTTATACTTGATTATATATTTATTATATATATAATATATATATTATATATAATATATATATCATATATTATATATATATATTATGCATATAACATATATATAATAATATATATATATATATATACCATATATATGCATATATGCAATTGTAATAGCCGCAATGCCTCTTAACTTCTTGAATTCTTTGCTCTTTTTTTTGGGGGGGGTACGCTTGTCACTACAAAGCCTGAAGATCCAAGTTCAAAGAAATTTGAAGGAAAAAATGTGATGTCCGGTCCTGGAAATCGAACACATTAAGTAAGATGGAGGCTGAAAAGACTGCCTCACCCTCCCCAGAGTTGCAATAGTTTTTCTTGATACGATCCAGGTATGAGATCTTCATTTTATTTACACACACACACACACACACACACACACACACATATATATATATATATATATATATATATATATATATATATATATATGCGATATAAAAACACCGTATCGTGCTTCCAAGAAATCAATAGAAGGATCCACAGTAATAGCCTTGTTTATCTAAACATAATATATTCATGGAAATATATACAAAGCTTGAAGCTTTCGTCCATCCTCCTGTGGACTTGATCAACTCAGCAAATGAGACATGGTATTGGTGAAGAATTCCAAATAAACATAAACAAACAGACACAAAATTAACAAGGTTAAAAAATGCGAACAAGTCATTGGGTCGTAATCCGTTCCATAATTCGCTGTGATCTTCGAGGCGGGACAAAGAGCCTGAATGACATCTTGAGGGTCGTTAGCTAAAAAGGTAGTTTGTAGATCAGACTCTGGAACGAGCGAAGGGTGTTATTTACATTATCAGATTGAAGGAGGCTGTACACATTTCTGAAGTTCTTAATTCTGGCCCTTTTGCAAATTTCTTCACTCAAAAGTAACTTGTTCTGTATTCCAGTAAATTGACAAGAAAACTACCCTCGTTTAGTTATTTCTATGGTCTTCCAAAAATCTACAAGGACGGCATCCCTTTGAGGCCCATTGTAGCAAACTGCAATACTCCTCAGGTTGGCAGAGGGTTTGGGTGACTTGGTGGGTAATATAGCAAGCTCCCATCTGAAACATAATCCTTGATTTCATTGATAGAATTGTGGGTAAAAATTTCACAATGGAATTATATATATCTGGACATCGTCTCCTTATTCACTAATGTGCCTCTTGACTTTTTAACTAATTTGGTTAAAATTGCCGAAGAAGGAAATTCACGCAACCTATTCATATTAATAAATTTTGTGAGCTTATAAAGACGTGTGTAGAATCCACCATATTTGAGTTTGAAGGAGATTTTTATCAACAAAAAAAGCAGGGGTTGCTATGGGATCCTCGTTGTCGCCTGTTTAGCTAATCTTTGTATGGAATTTTTTTAAATACTTTTTGTGGACAAACTTCCGGATGATTTGAAACCTTTTATATGGTAAGATATGTTGATGATATCTTTATTGTTTTTAAGGACGATGTCGTAAGGTTTGATCAGCTTCTTTTACAACTGAATAGTTTTCTTCCATCCATCACGTTTACAGTGGAAAGGGAAGTCGATAAGCGCCTGCCATTTTTAGACTTGGTTGTTCACAGGGATAATGTAATAAGTCTTTTAAATTCTCTGTTTTCAGGAAAAGTACTCATACAAATACGTACATACATTTTTATTCCTATCATGACGAGAAAATCAAACGCAACTTCTGACCAATTTGTTTTTTAGAGATTTTCGAGTTTGTGACCCTAGTTTCATTGACCAGGAAATTGAATTTTTGACTACGAGTTTCAATAAGTTATGTTACCCCAAGTTTTTTATCGACAGATGTCTTTCTAGAGCCAGAAGAATGTTTTATAATCCAAGGGAACGCTGTTCCACTGCTAATTTTAAATGCCTTCCCCTTCCGTACAATCATGACCTGAAAAAGTTTATAATAAGCTTAGAAAAGAAAGACAGGGTGTACCGTAGTTTTTCAATACCCTAATACACTTAAAAAGAAAATTATCAAAAACAGTTGCAGAAAACCAAACACCGATGTTGGAGTCTATGCTATAGGAGTAAAAATTGTGACAAATGCTATATTGGTGAAAGCGGTCGTTCCTTGGACCAGAGGAAACGTGAACATGTTGCAGCTTGCCGTTTAGGCAACGTTTACAGCGCCATTGCCAAAACCAAAAATACTTGGATTCCGAACATGTCATAGACTTCAAGGGAGGAAAAGTTATTTATAAGAGTGGGATAGGACCGCTAGGAGAATTGTGGAAGGAGCTCTCATCACTTTGAATGACACCTTTGAGGGGAAAACACTGGAATACAGAACAATTTACTTTTGAGTGAAGAAATTTGCAAAAGGGCCAGAATTAAGAACTTCAGAAATGTGTACAGCCTCCTTCAATCTGATAATGTAGATAACCACGCTTCGCCCGTTCCAGAGTTTGATCTACAAACTACCTTTTTGGCTAACGACCCTGAAGATGTCATTCAGGAGGAAGACCGGCGCTTTGTCCCGCCTCGAAGATCACAGCGAATTATGGAACGGAATACGACCCAATGACTTGTTCGCATTTTTTTTTAACCTTGTTAATTTTTTGTCTGTTTGTTTATGTTTATTTGGAATTCTTCACCAATACCATGTCTCATTTGCTGAGTGATCAAGTCCACAGGAGGATGGACGAAAGCTTCAAGCTTTGCATATATTTCCATAAATATGTCTAGAATAAACAGGATATTACTGTGGATCCTTCTATTGATATATATATATAGATATATATATATATATATATATATATATATATATATATATATATATACATATATATATATATAATATATATATATATATATATATGAATATATATATATATATACATATATATATATATATATATATCTATATATATATCTATTATACATATATATATATATATATATTTATATATATATAATATATATATATATATATATATATATATATATGTATATATATATATATATAATATATATATATAGATATATATATATATATATATATAAATATATATGTATATATATAAATATATATATATATATATATATATATATATATATATAATATATATATATATATATATATATATATATGTTCGTGTGTGGCCTAATAAGCATAAAAAAATAAAATAAAAATCTCATACCTGGATCGTATCAAGAAAATGAGTGAAACTCAGGGAGGGAGAGACAATAAGTTTTGCTTCCATCTTGCCAAACAAGATCCTCGGCTACTAACATTTACGAGAGAAATGTGGCGAAAGTATCGTCAACGCGTGGATGCTATGTCCCATAAATTGATTTGCTGCCCTGTAAAGGCGGCCTTTTGCCGAATGGGATCTTCCGTCTGTGACCAATGATACAGATAAAATCAGAAACAAAGTCTGATCTTGGTGCCATCACGGAAATCGTATTAGCCACGGTGATAACGGAGGGCAAAGAAATGCCATACCCTACGTAACTAGAACTGGGCTAAAGAAGTGACTGGAAAAAATAAGTTTTCGGGGAATCAGAGTAAATTACACAACCAGAATTGGGAATTTAGGAATTCAGAAGATACTTGATTTATTTCATACTTGACTGATTTGATCTCAAATGAAGAGAAGTTTTTTCTGTTATTTGGAACTCAGAACACACTTGATTTTTTATACTTGACTGGTTTGATCTAATATGAAGAGAAGTTTTTTCTCTTTTTGGATTCAGAAGACACTAGATTTTTTACACTTGACTTTTTGATCTCATATGAAGAGATGTTTTTTTCTCTTTTTTGGAATTCAGAAGACACTAGATTTTTTATACATACTGATTTGATCTCATATGAAGAGAAGTTTTTTTATGTTTTTGGAACTCAGAAGACATTAAGATTTTTTTATACTTGACTGATTTGATCCCATATGAAGAGAAGTTTTTTTCTGTTTTTTTGAATTCAGAGGACAATAGATATTTTATACTTGACTGATTTGATCTCATATGAAAAGTTTTTCTGTTTTTGAAATTCAGAAGACACTCGAGTTTTTATACTTGACTGATTTGATCTCACTGAAGAGGAGTTTTTTTTTTTCTGTTTTTTTGGATTCAGAAGATACTTGATTTTTTTATACTTTACTAATTTGATCTCAAATGAAGTTTTTTTTTTTTTTTTTTTAAGTTTTTTTTTTTTTTTTTTTTTTTTTTAAATTCAGAAGACACTAGATTTTTTATACTTGACTGATCTGATCTCAAATCAAGTTGCCTGTTAGTTGACTGTAAAAGACTGACTTCTTCAAATAACGTATGATGTAGCTAGACCTATTAATGACGGCATAGATTTGGTAATCACGACTAGAAATAAGTCGAATGAAGACGATACACGCGAGCCCCGCCCCACCACCAACAAGGCCGAGATATTCGATGGATATCGGCTTCATCACAGCTACCTCTCTTTTAAGAAGCAAAGGAAGTGAGGAAGAACCAGCTCATCTTTGAGGGAGAGAGACAAAAAAAGAAAAAGAGAGAGAGAGAGAGAGAGAGAGAGAGAGAGAGAGAGAGAGAGAACCGGCCCTTCAGCAGTCCGCTTCGCCGATTTTCATTTCCCATAACGATCCGGCTTCTCTGGGAGAGGGACGCGATGGTGAAGCTTTTTTCTTTTCGTCAAATGCTCGTACATGAGCAGATTGGCAAATCAAAGCACTTTCTGTCAAGAGAGACTATATCGCTGAACCGGCTCGTTAATGAGGTAATTGCTTTAAAGAGATGTTCAGTCAAATTCAAATTCAAATAGTTTGTTGACATAAAAATACATCAAATGAAATGCATAAGCACTGTTATGCATTCCCTTCCAAGTAAGAGATGTTAAGTCACCTGCAGATTTGTTAGTGAAGTCTCAACAAAGATTAATCAGCTTAAAGTTTAATTGTAATTGATAATTTTTTTTGGAAAAAATTTGCATCATTGAACAGACTGGTTAGTGGACAAGCAGGAAATTCGTCTGAGCAGAAATTTCTTTGGAGAGAAATTGAATCAATGAGCTGTGAGGTTATTGAAGAAGACAATTTCAAATTTAATTCATGAATAATCTGTCACTGAAGAATTTGAGAGGAATTAAATTAACGATTAGA
>NC_087211.1:37551134-37596134 GCF_015104395.2 Macrobrachium nipponense
ATTATGTTTCCCACACCCAAATGCTGCTGCGTAATGATTCTTTGTACTAACCCAACCTAACCTAACCTAACCTAACCTAGCTGCATGGCAAAAAAACCGGTGCTGATGCAATACTAATATACATCTCGGGAATTTGCTACCCGTCGGCCCCCCCCCCCCCCCAATAAAAAAATAAATAAAATAAAAAAAAACATGAACAAGTTTCACAGAAAATCATGAATGAAAACTTCTATGTCAGTCAGCCAAGCGGAAAAAGTAAATTGGAACGAGACTCTCCAGAAGAGCCAAGTGAAAAAGTAGTTTCGTTGCAATAAAGCAAAGTATTCGAAGTATCCCATCTTATTAGGAGTATTAGACAGGTATTACATACCCGTTTCAATCTTGTTAGCAACACTGGATGATCCCCGAGCATTGTTTAGTCTTGCTAGCAACAGTGACTCAAAGCTTGACCTTTCGTTTCACCTTATCAGTAATAAGAGCACGTACAAAATGCACCCAAGTTTCTTCGGAGCAATTGAACCTTCTGTACACCGTATAAAGCTGTAAGAAACTCTCAGATGCGGGTCATGAAACTTTCAGCCACGGCCCGGTACTAGCCTGTGTTGTTGCCATCTATAGCGGTGCCAGACGCACGGTTATGGCTAACTTTAATCTTAAACTCAATAAAAACTACTAAGGCTAAAGGGCTGAAATTTAGTATGTTTGATGAATGGAGGGTGGATGATCAACATAGCAATTTGTAACCCTTTAGCCTCTGTAGTTTATTAGATCTGAGGGCGACGAGAAAAAGTGCGGACGGACGGACAAATATCCATCTTAACAGTTTTCTTTTACAGAAAACTAAAAATGGTGTCTTTAAACTTTTCAACAATTGAGCATGAGGACAACAGTTCTCCAAATATATTAATAAAATTACGATAAACAAGAGAGTTGTTTTAAACAAGCGAGATCATCTACAGGAGTTATAGACTGATGCAATGTTGCCAGTTGAAACATCCAGCTGATGTTCCCGGTTAACAGTGACTTCTTCAAACTTTCCCCTCATATTTCCTCGCAGGGAGTTGCAATGCATTCAACGAAAATATCTTCTCAAATAATGTGCTCATCAAAATACGAATATTCGTCACTGTTTATTCATATACATATTTTCGAATTGTCCATTACTTTATTCTTTGTTATCGGGGAAAGAGCTCGTTAACGAAAAGTCCCGGCACCAGCCATTCACCCAATCAACGACCTTAAATCACAGAATGATGACCCTTCAGAAAAGATGTGTTATTGCAGCGAGGGTGATCTTCAGATGAGACAAAACGTAATTACACAGCAATCATGATCTGCGATACGGCCATTAGTCACCGCCATGGAAGGAAGGACGTCGGAAAAGTGATGGCTGCTGTTCACCGCAGCCTCTCTTCCTTCCGGCAAATGAGGCTTTTTTTTTTTTTCTTCTCCGCCGATTCTCATCCGTGATGAGCGTCCTCGTTGTCTTCCCGCTGTTTGTTATTTTAGTTTCCTGCAAAAGAAAACTACTGACATGGCTTTTTTTTCTGTCCGTCTGCCCCCGGATCTTAGAAACAGCTGATGTTTGAGGGTTACAATTTGGTATGTTGATCATCCATCGTCCAATCATCAAACATACCAAATTGCAGCACTCTAGCCTCATGAGTTTCTATTTGATTTAAGGTTAAAGTTGGCCATGAACGTGCGTCTGGCATAGCTATAGGTGCCGACAACACGGGCTACCAACGGGTTGTGCCTGAAAGTTTCATGGGCCTTGGTTGAGTGTTTCATACGGTATTATACGGTGTCAGAATTTGCGGCTCATGTTTTACTTGTCTGTCGGCATAACTGAACGACTGCGTTTTGGCCCCTTGACTTCATCTGGTCAATTAGCAAAAATCTCTTCTTCTCTGTTCTTGACCTTTCTTTTTTTTTTAACAATGTGTTGTAGGGAATACTTTCACACTCTCTCTATGATGGTCTTCATTTACCATTGTGTTTAATGACTTCTTGTTCCGTCTCACCCTCTCTCTATTGATTCTATAATTGAGCAATGCCTTCTATTTATCTCCGGCACTAATTCCATGTTGATCTCTCTTTAATCATTTTCACTTTCCACGGACATCCCCACAAATAACGTGTGCACTACAGATCTGTGTCAGTCAATCAAAAGGTTTCATCGCTCTTTCTCTTACTTTTTGCTGATATTTCTTATTTATCTTTCTTCCACTTTTTCTCTCCAACAAACTCAAACGCTACCTTTATCATTCTATCTTAACTAGAGTTTTGGGCTCGCCCTCTCTCTCTCTTTGTGTGTGTGTGTGTGAACTTGTTTTCCGTGCTAGCGTAAGGTAAGCTTAATTTAAACTAACCGACGAACCAACTGTACCTTCTCCTCAAAAATCTTACCCCAGCCCACATACAAAGGACACTCACTCACTGCTCGTGTTTGCGTTATGGGCAAAGGGACCTACAGAATAAGAGATGCCTTTCTACTAAGCTCTCAGGTCTCACCACCCCCCCCCCCCCCCTCCCTGTTTCGAGTTTTGCTGCATACAGCCATCATCGTTAAATGATTGTGACCTCATTAAGCGCCTCTGGAATAGTTGAGGACTATCAAGAAGGACTCCTTCCAAGAGGAAGTTTGAAGCTGCCTTTCCTATGAGAAAGAAAGAAGTTCATTTGTAGCTGTGAGGGTCCTACTGCAAATAAGATTCATTCGTCCAGGGAGAAGCAGGATTCATCAGTACAAAGCATAACATCAACACCATTTCAATGGCAATCATCTTTCTGTGAATGGTACTGACACATTCACTGACTCCATCATTTAATAAAAAAAAAAAGTAAACAATCTCCCCAACCCCCTCCCCAGTCCAGAAATATTGCCCTGGAACCCACAAAGAACAAGCCATCTGAAAATGGACAAGAGAGCACACACAAGTTCAAAATTATTGCCAAATTTATATATATTATATATATATATATATATATATATATATATATATATATATATATATATAAATTTAATAGATATTATACGTATATGTGGTGCATATATATATACATATATATTATATACACATATAATGTGTGTGTAAAAATAAGTCAATTTTAGAGGACTGATACATTGTGGTAGAAATGTACAATATTTAAGATAGCAGGGTCGTAACACGAACATACCGACCGACCGCTGGAAACCACACATGCCTGAAAGATAAACAGATTTGTGAATAGAGTAGTTGCACCTCAGGCACTAAAGCGTATACGGTTCAAACCCCTCCTACTTGTTAAGTAGGACCTTCTGTATGTTCGTTTGTACCGTCGTCCTAGCATCCGTACTGTAAATTTCTACCACTGTGTATGAGTCAGCTAAAAATGGCTTAGATATTAAATTTAACCGGATCAAAATTTACACCCGGTGTTTCATTTTCCCTGTCGTAAAGTTGGATACATAAATCACGGGTCAGCAGGACTCTAAATAAATAAATAACTAAATAAATAAATAAATAAATAAATGAATAAATAAATAAATATATAGACACGATATATATCTGTATGTATATTATATATATATATATATATATATATATGTATATATATATATTAATATATTATATAGTAATATAGTATATATGTGAGTGTGTGTGTGTGCGTGCGTGTGTGTGGCGGAAACACGTTGATAAAAAAATAAAAAAAATTTAAACAGTCGTTTCTCTCACCCAAGATCGAACTCGGGACTATTCCAGGTAAAATAACGATACTGAAAGAGTTGCAACATGCCACCATAACTATATTTCCCATAACCGTATGAAAAAGAACCCTGTCTGGAAACATTACGGGGGAAATAAATTTTTTAATCATACCGAGTGTTTTATTCCAAATTCTTTAATAAGTATTGTGTAAAGTCGTAATATAGTAATGTATCTTTTACCGTTGTATCACCATCCTAATAAGTAAGGAATGGTAATGATAAAATGAAATTTCAGAAATAACTTCTATGCCGAGTCCAGACTCGCACACGCTACAAAATGTAGTTCATTTCCAGCAGGAAACGTGGTATCTAAATTAATATCTAAATTTAGTATCCCACTCCAACAGTTAAGCGAATGGGTCATAAGACTTATGCCACGTTGCTCGCAGTCAAACTGACGCTGCGCCACCAACGAAAAGCTTCACTCTACGCTACCGTCTGTCCTTGCCTGTCAAGGAACCGTTTCCAGACGCACGACATCTCCCGCCTTGGACTGAATCACTACCAGACGTACGATGTTATCTAGCCATTCATTTCAGCGGAACGGAAGATAAAGGAAGAGATAAGGAAGCAGGGCAATTCTGCAGTGGCCCCTGCATACGGCGAAGCTATTCTGGTGTCGCGCTGCACGGGATACTCGCCTGTAGACACATACCAATCTTGGAATTGGCATTTGAGTGGCACATCTCAATGCCCTCTCAAGATGCAAACCGTGTCTTCCCTAGTCCAAGATGGGAAGATTCTCGTCTCTTCAAAAATTTTATTGCTTTGTGCTGTCCGTTTCAGATCTTATTCAAAGCATGTTCATTTTCCGCTCTCTCTCTCTCTCTCTCTCTCTCTCTCTCTCTCTCTCTCTCTCTCTCTCTCTCTCCTTGTTCCTCTTTACAGGTGTTCAATGTAGGCCAAAGGAAAACGTCGAACGATAATGACCGATTAAATAGATTTAAATTTGACTGTCTTACTGCTTCCCCGGCGCGGAGATTCCAACACAGCGTGTCTATTCGCTCCAATATTTCGTTATATTTTGAGAATTTTCTACCACTTTGCAAAAATAACATCACAATCGCCCCAAGCCAGTCTCATTTATAGAAAGAAATAGTTTATAAATGGAATGAAATATGTTCAGAGAGCGAAAAAGTCATGTCAGTTTTACGGCCGAAGTAAAACTCATCTCTGAAAGGCTCTCGGTGCTTTTATCACTGATAGTCGTTCTATTTCTCTATTCATCCTCTCAGACTACAACGCTACAGCCAACCCAACCCAATGCTATTCGTAAAATATACCCACAGCAGTAAATGCCAGCTTACGCCAGTTTTACCGTCGTGGTAAAATAAAGAATCCGTCTTATCTGTGAAAGCAGACTGTCTCTGGGTCAAGTGCATCGTGTACCGTTCGTCTTCCGTTGTCCTCGGTACGAAACCAGAAGAACTGCAATTTCATAATAAATTCTGCTGATTGCGAGCAATTGCCTCCAGGGAACAGGCGTCCCAGTGCGTCGCTTCTGCATACAATGTTCGCTTCTTTTTTCTCCCTCTTCCTTCTCTTAGATTCCGGAATAAATTGCGAAGACTTGTGCCTCGTGTTGAGCTAGGCTCCCAATCCACCCACCTCCTCCAAAGGGGAAAGAGAAAGAGCGCACGGACGGCGATTATATAAAACACACACACACACACACATATATATATATAATATAATATAGTATAAATTAACAATATATAATATATATATTATATATATATATATATAGTAACATATATATAATTACACATATATAATATATATTTAGTATACATACATATATATATATAATATATATATATACTATAATATATATAGACAGTGAAATATATTATTAATACAGAATTCCATGTAATGAGATGATCCCATAAAAACGCCAAAATGTAGAAAATAAATTATATATTTCAGAGACCACTTGTCACTCTCTTCGGTAGATTATGAATGAGAAAAGCTACAGAAAAAGCGGTATTTGAACCAATAGATCCACAGGTCAGCCGTCAAGTCACCCCAGTTACAATTTCTCTTTTACCTTCTTAATCGCTGGTTGGACTCTGAACTACAGTATTTACTTTCTATTTTGGCGTTTCATGCGCTCCTTTCATTATATATATATATATATATATATATATATAGATATATATATATATATATGTGTGTGTGTGTGCGTGTGTATAAACTGAATCACGAAAGTTTGAACGTGATAAATACATAAATTAAGGTATAAGCCACGAAGGAAGATAAACAACGGAGCTTATCTTCGTGGCTTATACCTTCATATATATATATATATATATATATATATATATATATATATATATATATATATATCGCCGTAATAACTTCCCTTTCACCTTTGGAGGACGAAGCACCAATTAAATTAAATTTTTCAATTTCTAAACAAACTTATAGCGATGAGGTTGCTAACCCCATAGCATTTCTCTCGACCAGCAACTGTTGGTACATAGGTAGGACAATTCATGTGCCTAGCAAAAGCGGAAATAACATCACCAGTAATAACAACAACAATACCATCCACCAATTATATCTGCCCTTTCTTCGATTGCTCGTATTTCCATATGTTGTATTCTGACAGAAATCTTTCAACACTCACAACTGATCAGCGAACCCCTTTGCAGCCGAGAGCGACCAGATTTGGTGAATAACAGCAACAGCAATATGCAGTAAATATGCCTGGCTGTCGAACTTCTCAGTTCCTGAGGTCCTTAATTCCTAGCACCGTTGGACTTTGCAATGTCGTGTAATTGAAGCTTCTTAAGTCCAAGCGAAGATGAAATGCTTAAGTACCCTAATACAAATTCTCCTTCCATTTCAATAATTTACTTACGGTTTTATCTACAGATCTATTTCTTAACTAATTACTTTTTAAAATAAGTGAGATCTACTCTTTCTGTATTTCTTTTTACCTCCCCTTACTTCCTTGTAATGAACACCATATTTTTTGGAAACTTGAATTTCAAGTCAATGAATAGGGTTCATCTTCTGAATGTAAAAGACCCTCTTTTAGGGAAATTCTTTTAAAGAGAATGGCAGAATTAAGTGAGTTAATTTTTATATATTGTTTTTTTCAATTTTTCTTGGCATCCAGATCTCAGGATCAGTGATATTTCCGAGTAACTGGCCAATATTCATATTTGGGAAATTCTAAAAATTCTAAAAAAACATGCTGAAGGTGATCTTTTATTCAAACAGGATTCTGTTGTCATTCGCGTATACTGGTATTAACAGCATAAGATCACAGGTCCAGGTCAAGCAGGGGTCGTAGTCAGTGCTGGTATTATTCCGTAGGCGTTGCACAATTCCAGGCCTTTGGTGTACAGCTAGTGTTGGTGCTGGTAAAGCTAGTATTAACACGGCGTTTCGACCTCCTCGCAGGTCTTCTTCTTGATGAGTCAGTAGTATGACTAAAGCAAGAGAGGTAGGTATGCAGGTAGTAGATTCACTCTGCTCTTTCGTCTGACATGTGCTCTTGCTTTTCAGTAGCCCATAAGTGATGATTGCAATATACAATTCGGCTCAATTTAACCACTGGGACAGAAATGAAAATAAGTAGAAGCAAGTCCCAGTAAGTAAGAGAGCATGGGAAGCAAAGGATGAAATTTGAGTTAAAGAAAAAGGTTGGGAATCAAAGTTCCCTTGGTATGTGAGGAATGTAGGTAATGTGGTGAATGATGATACTGGGATGTCTGTATGCCATTTAGGTATTGCTCACTTGAGAGTGGCTCAGTTCCCAGCGGCGCTAGGATGTTGCTCTTCTCCGTACTGCTCATGAAAGTATCTGGAGAAGAAGACAACAGAAGGGATGGGACTTTCAGGTTAGGCAGCTGCTATTTGAATTGAACAGCAGGTGCTTGCATTTGAATGTCTGGAGGAGGTGAGGTTGAATGCAGCTTAGCAGTGTCTGTCAATTGGTTTCCCTATTAGTAGTTCGAAAAGAGTGATAACACCTTCAAATGTGAGTGTTATACAGCTTTCTCTGATTGATTTGGGATCTTCTTGGTTGGCACTGGCTGAGATATCAGAGGGGGAAGGAGAAGGGAGTGAGGAATGGCTCTGGGAAGGAAGAAGGTCAAAATTGGAGGTTGACAGGGTTAGGTTTAGATGGAAGAGAAGGCATACACTGTTTCTCTTGGTATTGACTTGTATGGGTCAGGCATTGTTTTTCTTCGCACTGACTTCTTGTTGGCCATTTTGTATAGTGCTGCTTTAATTTTTTCCTGTAATTCCATCTTGGTCATTCCATCTTTATGCTTGGGTTTTGGAATGGGTCTTGATGGTATTGAAGGAGGGAGATGTTGAGGAATTGCTTTTATCTTTGCAACTTTTTCGAGTCTGAATTTGCACAGCTAATTACAAGCATGATGTTGAATAGAACAGTTTGGGCATTTGCTTTCTACTGTCTCTACTATCTTGAAAGCATCGAAGCACTGTCTTGCAGGGTGTGGTTTGCAGCATATACCACACCTCTCTCTGGTTGTGCAGCGGCTGCTGTGGCGTTCAAATCTATGGCACTTGTAGCATCGTAGTGGCTCAAGAATGAAGGCTTCTGTGGGGAATGATCCCATATTCCAAGGGAAACTTGGTTGGGAATATCTACTTGAAAGATGTCAATGATTTTTCTTGTGGGAGTCCACGATTTCCCAATACATTTCTGCAGCTGTAGAATTGGGTCTAGAGGCAGGGTAGTTGGGTATTTACATATAACTGCTTTTCTAACTTTCTCCGACATATCAAGTAGTTGAAAAGCAGTCTTGACTCTTAGAAATTCTTCTGTATCTCTGGTGTTTGGTGTTATGATCATATCACCGACCAAACTGGGTTTCACTGACATGCTTAGGGGTGGGTTTTGTTTTTAGAGTTTTGTTATTGCAGCATAAGCAGGCAGTTCTTGTTTGGCAGAGACTTGATATTTTGGAAGAGGTGGCGAGGGATTGGTTGCAGGAGACTTGATTAGAAGGGGGCTTCTTCATTTTGATTAGGTGTTTTCCTAGGTGCTTTCTTCTTCTTACGGAAAATAGTCCATCCTTCAGGATTGGATTCAGTTTCAGCTATAAGACAGCATAGTGTCCTTGGTGGCTCAGTTTTTTCATCTGCTGAAAGAGTTCCTCTCGATTTGTATTCTACATCAGACATCTGCTCATGATGAGAGGTGGTATCTTCTTCAGGGATGGTTGGTTGTTGATTCGGGCTCCGAGTCGATAACAACTCATAAAAATCTCGAAAATGGTGAGTCGGGGATTTCAAGATCAGGAGTGATGACTGACGATGACTCTATAGCGGGGCTAGGAAGAGAGTCTGCGTGTCAGTTTATAGTGGCTCAGACCTAAGGCTGAATGTTCATTGGTCACATCAGTCTTGGGCAAAGTCAAAGATCTCGCATTGATGGTAGAGGAGATTCAGTCATGCAAGTGGGATAGTAGTGTGTCCAAGGATGGATGTCAGGAATCCTGCCAGTAGCAGGAGTCCTATCATCCTGTGGGGTCTCCTGATTATTTGGCACTGTCAGAGGTCGTTCACTGCTCTCCCGTCAGTGGTAGGGAGGAGAAACATTTCCTTAGTAATGTTCAAATTAGGTTTCTTCTTTCCTATATGGAGGGCTTCTATGAGGTGCAGACATCGGGGATCTGTTGTCTGGTCTATGATGTCAATATTAGGGATGTCATTTCTTTTTATTCGTATGTTATGGGCAATCTTGGCGTGATTAAATATGGCTCCATCTTGGGCACGGCAAGGAGGTTATACCGATGTATTTGCTAAGACTACACTCATCTATTTCAAGGGATCCTGCAGAAGGGCCACAGGGTTGTTCCTCGTCATCAGGCTGCTCGTCTTCTTCTTTTTATAATATATTACAAGATTAATCTTTTTGTCTGGATCAGTGGGGCTGACATTTCCCTCAATTATATTTTTGAGAAATTCCTCATCCTCCTTGTAACTCTAGTGGAAGTGCCCCTAGTAGAAAAGCTTGATGGGCTCTGGAACATCGGGGTGGTACCAGATCTTCTAGAAGGCCAGCAAACTGAGAATGTATGTGCACTACACTGATGATACCTGCATCTGCGCTGACTACCAGGATGAGGCAGAGCAGCTGTGTTGTGCATATCACGACCACAGCTGCCTCATATTCATGATAGAACATTGCCAAGACTGCTGCCTCCCATTCCTTGATGTCCTTATCAAACATAAAGATACCCAATTCAACATGAAGGTGTACACGAAGCCAACAAACCTGCTAATGTGCATGAACGGACAGAGAGAGAATATGGAAGCTTGATGTTCCAGAGCCCATCAAGCTTTTCTAAAAGCACTTCCACCAGAGGTACAAGGAGGACGAGAAAGCCCTCACAATCGCCATCGAGGGAAACGTCAGCCCCACCAATCCAGAAATAAAGATTAATATTGTAATATATTATAAAATGAAGGTGATGAGCAGCCTGGTGATGAGGAACAACCCTGCAGCCACTCTGCAGGATCCCATGGAGAAGACGAGTGTGATCTACCAATAAATGTGCCCCATCCGAGGATGTCTCGGCTAATACATCGGTACGACTTCCACGTGATTCTCCAAGCGAATTTCCTGTCACACCCATGAAGGACCCATATTTAATCATATTATCCCCAATATCGACATCATAGACCAAATAACAGATCCCCGATGTCTGTGCTTTCTGGAAGTCCTCCATATAGGAAAGGAGAAACCTAATTTGAACATTACTAAGGAAACACTTCTCCTCCCCAATGGCCACCAGAGAACAACGAACGACCCCCCCCCCCCCCGACAGTATCAGATAATCAGGAGCCCTCAGAATATGATTGGACTCCTGCTACAGGCAGGACTCCTGACATCCATCTCCGGGCAACCTACTATGCTGCTCGCACAACTGAATCTCCTCTACTATCAATGCGAGACCAACTTTGCCCAAGACCAGCCCGACCAATGAGAATTCAGACTCAATCAGGCTCTCTTCCAAGTTACAGGCTGCTCTACGAGCAAGAACCTGTGCTGGCATAAAGCCAGCTTAATCTAAAACAACAACTATCTTGCTTTTCAGAGTTGTTGTCAGTCGTCACTAGGGTGCAGTCATCACTGAGCTGCAATGTTGCAGAGCTGCAGTTATCGCTGAGCTGCAGACATCACGGTGACTTCACTCCCTGGCCTTCTATTACTTGCCAGGAATTCTATTACACTCTTTCTCTTCTTGTGATAGTTACCTCAGGGTTAAAAATGGTTTGTGACTCTGTCCGGTGAATCTTTCATTTCTCTCTCGCCAAACTTTACTTTCACATTTGTTAATGATATTAATCTTAAGGGCTGCTCTAAGAGCAAAAGAGCAAAAGCCTATGCCACCACATCATTGCTGCCTTAAAATAACTCCCCATATCTTGCTTCAGTCCTACTATTGACTCATCAAGAAGATGACCTGCAAGGAAGTCGAAACTTTACGTTAATACCAGCTATACCAACACTAACAGCAGCTGTACACCGGCCTGAAATTGACCTACACCTACGGAATAATACCAGCACTGACAAAGACCCCTGCTTGACCTGGACCTGAGATCTTATGCTGTTAATACCAGTATACCTGAATGGCACCAGAATCCTGTTTTAATATAAAAGATCACCTTCAGCATTTTTGAGAATGTTTTAGAACTTCTCAATATAAATATTGGTCAGCTACTCAGAGACATCACTGTGTCAGAAAAGCGGATGATAACTTGGTAAGAAACATAGAAAGAACAATATATAAAATTAACTTACTTAATTTTGCCAGTCTCTTTAATAGAATAATAATAAAAACAAACCATGAAAAGGAACCTGAAAAAACTAGATGCTGAAGTAGCTCCATGACTCATGCATAAGAGTGTGCTACTTGAAACAGCGCACATAGTAAGGAAAGGGATGGATTTCTAAGGACGCAGGATGCAACCCCGAACCCCACCCTGTAAAAACCCACCCAGTCGAATAGGATGACTGTGATAGACAAAAAATAAATAAATAAATAGAATAAAAAAATTATTAGGATTATTAGAAACATTAAAGTATCATTGTGATCAATTCAAACAAAATTATTTTCGTTTGTCAAGTCTACAACAATCTGGAAGCTTCCGAAGCACTCGCCTGTATTTGGACATTCCACAGATTTCTGGACAGCGAGGCAAAGGCTTCCTGAAAACGATACTCCAGCGGAGAGATGACGCAAACTTCTGTTCCTCTTGTGATCAGTAAACAAATGAACGCTCCGTTTCCCTCTGTGTGTACACAAGAGCCTCTCTCTCTCTCTCTCTCTCTCTCTCTCTCTCTCTCTCTCTCTCTCTCTCTCTCTCTTGTGTCGAGAGAGGCTTATTTCTGTCGATACTCTCAAGAGCAAAACAATTTCGCTGTTGGGAGACTTATGCTGATTCGGATGATAAAAGAAAACGGAATTTAAATATTATGATTATTTTTCTCATGATTGGTTATCATTTTAAATAAATAAAACTCTAAATGCATGAGTATTAGCTTGGAAATCTTATCCGCAAATACTTGGGCTTCTTTGCATACCAACATTATACACACGCACGCACACAAACACACAAGCACACACACACATACACACGCGACAACAAACTCTCTCTCTCACACACACACACACACCTATAATCTATACTATATATAATATAATATATATACATATATATATATATATATATATATATATATATATATATATATATATATATGCATGTATGTATAACATATGATAGACACACACACACACACACACACACACATATATATTATAATATATATATATATATATATATATATATATATATATATAATATATATATATATGTGGTAAAAACCTGCCGTTATTATTATACACAATATACAATATACAATTATACTTAAATGTAGTAATATTTTATAGCCGTGGCTGAATCAGGCAAGGAGACTCGTCGATCAGCTTCTAAAACCACAAATTTCCTTGACACACCACTGGCTGACTTACTCCGCACTTTGTCCTTGTTCTTAGAATACTCTCCCCAGACAAAATCATCACTGTTCACTGCCTTGTTTGTACATAAATTTCGAGAGACAGACGATGGGTGATCTCCCCACATGAATGACGCTGCACTACCAGTAGAAAGTAGTGTAGAATTAAAGTCATCTGTCCCCTGGGAAACTTCAATGATCAAATGGTGGTGTTTCTAATAAACCCGCTCCACTGGCCGGAGATCAAAACGACTTGGCAAACCATATCTCACCCTCGGCGAACGTGCCTGACGATCCGATCAACCATGCACCCGAATCTACCATATACCTGCCCACCTGAATTTGGAAATTTAACCAATGAACGTCCGCTTATCCTTAGGCAACCCTTCGTATACCCTTCAACGGCCTAGAAGGAAGGAAACACAGACAAGAAAAATCAGGTGGGAGCAAAGGAGCACTACAAGAAGAGTCTTCAGACAACTGGACTGAAAACACATGAAGGACGATTTAAGTGAATCCGCTGTGATCGACCGCATCATTTCAAGGGTGACCCACTCCGAGGGTACACAGAGCATCCAGACCTCAAACACCTTCAACTGAACCACGATCGATATCATGCAATCACCAATGACCAGCTCTTGGTCCGCCTATGATAAGAAGCAGAGAAATGAAGCACAACGGGATACGTGAGCCAAAGTCATGTTCCGAACTGGCATAGTTAGAGACAAGGTGAGTGAGAGGGAATGAAAAGCGAGTGCAGCGGTCAAACTAAAATAAACAAGAATTTAACACGCTAAAAACCGAGTTAAGTACGAAAGTAAGGAAGAAGTACAGCAGTAACGTAAATTTTTTTTCGTATCTGGGGAAACGTTATCGGATTTTTTTCATCGGTGTTAAAGCAAACCGCTATTGTCCAAAGTGTTCGCATTAGATTGATTTTCACTTTCGTCATAACCGAGTGTAATAATTTTACTGTTGTGTTAGGATTTTTCATTTAAAATGCGGTTACAATCTTGTTAACGACCCACAAAAGAATCCTCTGTCTATCAGGAAAGAAAGTGAAATGGGTCTTTGTCTTACCAGAATTACATCTGTAGTGTTAAACTATTGAAATTGATGATTTAGTAAAATTCGCAAGAGCCTCTCTTTTCATACCAGTGTACAAGATAGTTACTTGTTGAGGAGAAACGTGTTTGTGCATTATCACATGTTAAGGTAACTATGTAGTTCTCGGAATCTTGACTGAAGTGTTTGCTTTGAGTAAATGTTACTGCCTATTGTGCAGGAATGTAGAGAGAAGTGCTATTAAAATTCCTACAAAAGCCTCGAGTCTGAGTAGCCCCCTGCAAAGACTTGCGCTTTAGAATAGTTTATTTCTGTGAATTAAAATAAAAAAGTACACTTTTATGTCTCACTTACGTTAAGGATTGTGCCTGAAGTAAATAGGTGTATGCTTGTAATGACTTTATCTCTGGACACGTGTGGATTGGGAATAGGATTTCAGTTCAGATTACTAAGTCTGTGTAGATACGTGAAGCAGAATTGCATTTAACTACTGCAGTGCATATTAAAGTTGACTTGAAAGAAAGGAAAGGAATAAAATTTAATTCTGCTGTTAAGAGTATTCTTATAGAGAGGTAACATAGTTTTTTTTTTTTTTTTTTTTTTTTTTTTTTTTTTGCTAGAGGAGAGCCTGTTGTTATCATAGCCTGCAATATAAGACGGGCTTGATGGCTGCTAGGCTGTGCTGGAACCCGGGGCTGTCATGTCTCCCCTACCTTCCAGATCCCCTACCTATCCCTACCCACCCAGGGTGACAATCAGATTTGCAGGAGGGTGGATGTGTCATGTCTCCCATACCCTCCAGATCCCTTAACTACCCTGCCTCCACCCGGGTTGGATAAACAAGAAATATCCACTTGGATTTAATCATTATAGAAAGTAGACGGTGCATAATGAAATTACTGAAAAATTACTGCAGTCACGTCAACCTCCAACACTCATGTGAGGTTCGCTGTAATTTTGTCTAGTCCCGATTTTCAGAGATAAATTAATGAGTCACTTGTATGAAGAAGTCATTTCCATATGGGAGGCTTGATAGAAAGTAATTATTTATGATATTTAAATTTTCAGTCCGAAAGAGAATGAATACAAGTTCTTCAGTTTTTTTGTGTCTTGGAGTACTATTGAGCCCATAGCAAGCATCTACAAGGGTTACTAAATTTAATTAATCTTAACTGACGCAAGAGTCAGGAGCAAGTGCAGCCTTGAGAAATTGTAAATGGCCAAGGTCTGTAGAAAAAAAAAATTGAAATTCTCACTCAAGACCTTCACTACCAATTTGAGTACTAATCCAGACCGACATACTAAGTAAAAATAAAAATATTCCTGCATGAGAATACTTCATCACCCAGCAATAAACACAGAGACGCACGCACACATACACATAGATTATATATAATATATATAGATATATATATATATATATATATATATATATATATATATATATATATATGTGTGTGTTGTAGTGTGTGTGTGTGTATTATAAACATTATGTTACAAGGCATGATAGAGCACGTTTACATGTGTTCTATACAAACTATAAGCATTGCCAAAATATTTTGCAATATTTACATATATATATATATATATATATATATATATATATATATATATATATATATATATAATACTATATAGAGTGTGGTGTATGTATCTACGTACGTATTTACATATGCTTTCGTAACATGAAAGTCTATCTTCAAGACATATGCATTCGCTTCTGTATAGGTACCATAACAATATATGAGAAACGTCCACACGCGGATGGATACACACGACCCAACGAGCGGCGAAGTCTGAAACCGAATTCCCGAAGAGAGGTAAACCGAGAAACTTGTGTTGGCAAAAGTGTCAAGTTTTCCTCCCCGACCTTCCCCTACATTTTCTTGCCTTTGTTTCCTAGCTATTTCGGTTCCTCCTTATGCCTGGTATCGGCTGTTACCTCCGACATTTCAAGAGAATATGCAGCTGGCAACTTTGAAAGAATAGTTTCCCAGGCAAAGAAGTTTTCTTGATCGGATAACAAGAGTTTGGTCTTGCCTGGCGATCGACAAGACGGCAGAGGGGAATCAAATAAGGGGAGATAGGACTTGTATTCTCTCCCATCCCCATCCCCCCGTAGCCCCTCTCTCTCTCTCTCTCTCTCTCTCTCTCTCTCTCTCTTTCTCAATATGTTGATTTGTCTTTTCTCTTTTTCTTTAATCTCTTGTAAATCTAGCCCTCTTTCTGTCTCAATTTTTTTTTAATTGATTTACTAATATTTTTTTACCTCTTCTATCTTAATTTATTTATTTTCTATCGATGCCTGACCCTAAATTAACCTCTCTCTCTCTCTCTCTCTCTCTCGTCTCTCTCTCTCTCCTCCTCTTCTCTCTCTCTCTCTCTCTCTCTCTCTCTCTATCTTTATATATATATATATATATATATTATAATCATATATCTAATAATATATTCATAATATAGATTATGATATATATATATATATATATATATATATATATATATATATAATAATATATATGTATATATATATATACCGCCTAATTTATTAGCATTTCTAAAATACTCGACCTAAATTACTATTGACTGCCCCGAACTGTATTTTTTTTTGCTTAACTTTGTCACGTGAACATAATGTCAACATAATGAAGAAAAGGAAAACTTGATTTTTGTATTTATTATTATTAACTAGGCATAATTCCGTCCAAGAGCATTTATTTATTCCTCTGAAAACATTTTTTACGAGTAGTCAGCCCCCCAAAAGACTATATAAAAAAATACACGAGGTTTATGGCGGCTGTCCTCATCATCACCGAATCTTGCTTCCAAATCGAGTCATTAAGCGAACTAAAAAAGCAATAAAAATAAGAAAATAAAAAAAATAAAAAAGCTTTGAAAAACTCATTACGGAGCGAACCTCATATGGTGGGCGTCCTGCAGAGAGAGAGAGAGAGAGAGAGAGAGAGAGAGAGAGAGAGAGAGAGAGGAGGAGGGTACGTGGAGGGAGGGATGGCTGCAAATGTAAAAAAATAAGTAAATAAATAACAATAATAAATAATAACAATATCATGTAATTAGTGGTGATGTTTCAACGCGATTATAATGAGGCAATTAACAAATAAATACAAGTTTTGCAGAATAGCGACTTACAATGCCATCATCATAATTTCACCATATTTTTCATTTAGATCTCTTCTCATTCAGCCTTCCGTCAGCCTTTGGGAGGTTAATGTTGGTCCGTAAAAGTAAGTGACGTTGCATTTTGGTGATAAATCGTAAATTTTCAGTAAAAACTAAAGAATTACATTGATAAATAAATCGTAAATTTTCCTGTAAAAAACTAAAGAAAACTATTGATAAATACTTCGTAAATTTTCCAGTAACAAACTACAGAAAAATATTGATAAATAAATCATAAATATTTCAGTATAAACTAAAGAAAAACATTAATACATAAATCGTAAATTTTCCAGTAAAAAAAAAATATTGATAAATAAATCGATAAATAAATTAAATCGTAAATTTTCCAGTAAAAAAAAAATATTGATAAATAAATCGTAAATTTTCAGTAAAGAACTAAAGAAAAATATTGATAAATAAATCGTAAATTTTCCAATAAAAAGCTAAAGAACAATATACTTCTAAATTTGACATTTAATAACAATTCAAATTGCGAAAACGTTCAGGTTCACTTTGTTGGGCGTTAACTACTTTGGCATAACTCGAAGAGAAAGAACGCTCCAAAAACAAAAGGCTTTTATTGCCAAAGCCTTGACGCAGAAATACTTGTGTTGAGACTCGACCCAACTCTATTCAGTGCTGTGTCCGAATGTATCTATTGACTGCGTTCCTTTACTCTTTTCAAAGTCTTGGCCCAAGTATCTACAGGAAATGAAATTTTCCATTTGTTGAGATTTTCTGCGTTCAACATCATAATGCGAATACCCAAATATCTGTTTATATTATTGCGCTCGCTTTAAAATACGCATGGAAGCACTTAGCCATACGGGAGCTTACAAAAAAAATGGAAGTCCATATTTTCTGTGACTATCCTTTTCATTGAACTGTACTTACAAAGTAATAAATAATTATTGTTTTTTTGTTAAGTCAAAGTATATAACATAACAACAAATAAAGTAATATGCATGTTATTGTTAACATTATAAATGAATTAATCAATAAAATTGAAAAAATATTCTTGAATTTCAGTGCAAACTTTCAACATTATTAGTAAAATTCTGTAAACCAAAGTCAGTACTTTGGATAACATCTAATCGGGTAAAGAAGGGCGTAGACCGCATACCCAATTTTTCTTCTTAATGTAACTAAAGTAACATTTTCAAGTATTCCATCTAGTATATACCTGTATATGCAATGACATTTATAGAAGAACAGGTCCAGTTTTGGGAAAAACGACCCCCCATAAAAAAAACTAGGTACGGGACTGAATTCCATCGTAACACAGGTGAATGACCGGACTTCTACGCATTTTTAATTTAATAAATGATAGGGCTGTTGACAATGACTTCGTACAATCTAACATCCACATATCTGCGAGCAGAGACTAAAGAATTCTTCACACCTAGCTTGTTAGGAACGGGTGCCAGCGTCAGCAAAGGTCCAGAAAAGGACAAGAGGCTGGCGACCTCATTTCTAGAGACCTGTGGAGAGCCAGAAGACTCTACTTATCTGCCGCATCCCCGATAGAAAAGCGAAAGGGTCACACAAACGTACATGAACACAAGTATAGCTACATACACACACACACACACACAAATGTCGTTTAATATCCAATTCGCTCTACCTCGGAAATGATAATATATTTTCATGTATGGTGACCGAAGGGGAATTTTTTTTGTCAACAAGAAGTCGCCGTCTCATGGGCTCAAACCACGGAACACAAGAACTCACGAAGTACAACTGACGCCTTAACCCACACGACCACCAAGACATTGGATATTAAACGACATTCGTGGCTTAATGGTTATATATGAATCACCACGGTGATGTGATAAAATTCAATATTATATATACATATATATATACTATATATATTTATATATAGTCAATATATATATATTATATATTTAATATATAAGTCATTATATATATAATATACCAATATATTATATATACATATAATAATATATAGATATATAAATATATATATATAATAATTTTCTACTTTGATTATGGATGTTTATGTCATTTGATTACGAAAAAAATAATCGCACAGTATCACTTGTAAACACAAAATATTAAATAGGTCGTACTCCAGGGATCGACCTAATCTTGACATTTAAATTTAATGATAGTTAAAGTGGATTATAATATGGTATCGCCCTGGACTGTTGCCGAGTGATGTTCATCCGAACGTAGTCCGGAGAGAGAGAGAGAGAGAGAGAGAGAGAGAGAGAGAGAGAGAGAGTCTTGGAGACTAATCTGCTGTACCAACATAGAAAAATAACGAGGTGAAGTCTCGTCATTCCGGCGCTAAACTACGTTCCGAGAGGTCGTTATTTTCTATGTTGGTGTCACAAATTAGCCTCCAAGACTAACAGTGGTCAGGGCCCCTTGGCAGGACTGGGCATTGACCCGAAGCCCCTTCCAACCTACCTTCCATTCCATACAGATATATTCTGCAATATTCTACGAGATTATTTATCATGCAACTATCGTAATAATGGCGTGGAACTGCGTGGAAACAGTTATAAATGATGCCATCTGTCCTGACCATCCCCACTTTTAGTTTTCTGTAAAAGAAAGCTGTTGAGATGGCTGATTGTCTGTCCGTCCGCACTTTTTCTGTCCGCCCTCCCGCCCCATATCTTAAAAACTACTGAGACTAAATGGCTGCAAATTGGTATGTTGATCACCCACCCTCCAATCATTAAACATATCAGATTGCAGCCCTCTAGCCTCAGTAGTTTTTATCTATTTAAGGTTAACAATGAGCGTGCGTCTGGCATCACCGGGCGTGGATGAGAGCTTCATGCATCATTATAAGCCGTACAGAAGACGTTTGGCCTGTTTTTCTACTTGTTTTTATTTGCTTAAAGTCAGAAAAATTAATAAAGGGTTTGAAAGTTTTCGTACTATAAACCTCTGGAAATAGTTCCTCGTTGGAAGAGTGGTTTGCGTGCTCGCCTACCGATTCGGTAGTCCAGAGTTCGATTCCCCGCTCTGCCAACGTGGAATCAGAGAAATTTGTTTCTTGTGATTAGAAATTAATTTCTCGATATGATGTGGTTCAGATCCCACAATAAGCTGTAGGTCCCGTTACTAGGGAAATACTTGGCTCCTAGCCACGTAAAAATATCTAATTCATCGGGCCAGCCGTAGGAGAGCTGTTAATCAGCTTAGTGGTCTGGTTAAACTAAGATATAATTTTTTTACCTCCGGAAATATCATTATGTATTCAGACGCTGTCCCAACCGTAAGCATGACACAACGAATCAATCCTATGAAGGCTGTGTTACCCCCATACCAGCCCGCCAGAGTTAGCTACAGCCTGTCTGTTAAAAATGTCACGACCAACGACATTCCCTTCGCTCCTCTACTTTGTTGCTTTGAAATCCTAGCTCAGTGTTGTACTTCACGTGCCTTCACCAATTTGTCCCAAAATACAGCTCGGTCACTTTGCCACTCTATCCGGCTCTAACTTTTAGCAAGCTGTAAGTTCCGCTCTTGTGAAGGGGCTCACTTGCATTAAACTCCAGTCACCAGGTTGCTGCCTTGCAACTTAAGTCTGTCATACACAGGTCGTTCAGTGCATGTGTTTGTCTGCCGATATAATGCTATCGCCCACGTCTCTTCTAGAGATGATGCCATGTCTTCCCGAGAAAAAACCTTTGTTCAGACTGAAATCGGTGCGGAGATCGTTCATACTGTATGAAAAGTGTGGTGTGTGTGTATGTGTGTGTCGATAACGACAATCATTCAGACAGTAGTTTATACAATCGTTCAGTGTATGGGATACTTACGACCAGAATTGAGAAGTGCTTCCTAATATTACGTACAGTTTCTTGCTGAATAAAAAATCATAAATTAAAAGTATAAACGTTGCTGTGAATATTATCTTGTTTTTCTCCAGAGTCACTCGCTTATTAGCGGAAAAGGCGTTTACACAGTTAAGACGTATTTTGTTTTTATTTCGTAAAGAGTTATAACTAACTTCCAAGTTATAATATTAATTAAAACTCTCAAGTTTACTTGAGTGGAGAAATTCTTTTGCTTACATTTGAGGATTGATATTCAAACTTTGGAAAAGAAGTGCAGGTCATATATAACAAAGTGATTGAGGCGGCCATTCAAAATATATCGTTCCATAAGAAATCAAACTATGATAAAAATATAATTTTAGAGAGAGATGAGAGAGATGAGAGACGAGGAGATGCGACGAGACGAGAAGAGAAGAGAGAGAGAGAGAGAGAGAGAGAGAGAGAGAGAGAGAGAGCTAGGTTTATTTAATAATTTAATGAAGTTTCAGATGTAAAACTTTCCTTTTTATTTCCGGGCTGATGGACAATCCAATCTGTCAGCATCTTTCATCTTTCAACACAAACGAATCCTGCCCTTTTATTATGCAAAGGTTACATGTTATTTACATAAATCTAATATATTTTCAGTTTAGCAGACTCGTTTCACATGCAATTTGGATACATACACATACTCACACATACATAAATACAAACAACTACGCAAACACACATATATTATATACCTACATACATATATTTATGTATATATATACATGTCTATATATACGTATATATATATATATGTGTGTGTGTATGTATGTACGTATATGTGTTTTAGAGAGATATATATATATAAAATATATATATATATATATATATATATATATATATATATATATATATATATATAGGTGACCAGTAATTTGACTCCCGGTAATGTGACTCCGGTATTTTAACCTCTGGTAATATGACTCCCGGTCAATTCGACTCCCGGTAAATTCACTTCGAATATCCAAAATATAGATAAATAAAAGGAATATACAATTATAACAGAAAATAGAATTTCAATCTTGCCTTGGTTGTTTATATGCATAATAAGTAGTTCAATGAAACAATCACTTGATGCAAACTAATGTACTTAACTGAAACTATCACTCCAGTACTTAGTATTTCTACATCAACATCTTTCTTCTTTAGTCATTTCTTAAAAAGGATTTATACATACACCATGCCTCACGTGTTTAACAGTACTAGAGGGAAGAAGAAACTTGTGG
The DNA here is from genome assembly GCF_015104395.2 of Macrobrachium nipponense. Lineage (NCBI taxonomy): Eukaryota > Metazoa > Arthropoda > Malacostraca > Decapoda > Palaemonidae > Macrobrachium > Macrobrachium nipponense. Next base: position 37,573,218 of record NC_087211.1, read on the forward strand.
ATGACTTGAACTATATATATGAATCGCAGAAGCGGAATGCCGATGGATCCAAGACTTACTGGAAATGTGAAGTCAAGTCATGTAAAGTTCCAGTCCACACCATGACGCACGAGGAAGATGATGCAATAATTAAGAATGTTGATGAACATCATCATAGTTCAAGTGCTTCAAAACCGAAAGTGAGCAAAACTTTAGCGGACCTAAAAGCGCAGGCAACTGCTTCCCAGAAATCTTGTCGTTCATTAATTTCATCTATTTGTAAAAACCTTGATGAAAACGAAATGGCTAACATGCCATCCACAAGTTGTGTAAGTCGCAATATGAGAAACTGGCGTCAAACAATAGAAAGTGCTCCTCCAATCCTTCAAAATCTATTTGGTTATGCGATTCCCATTGAATACAAGTTCCTTGATAGTGGCGAACTTTTCTTGCAGTTTGATAGTGGTGAATCTTATGAAGACAGATTACTTGTGTTTGCAACAAATAAAGGCCTTCATGACTTAGTGAATGCAAAACATTGGGCAGTTGATAGAACTTTTATGTGCGCCCCAACTATATCTTATCAACTGTACACGGTACATATTCAAGTAGATTCGTTCAGTGTTCCACGACTATTTGCACTGCTACCAAACAAGAAGCAATAAACTTACACTCCTTTTTACCAACTAAAACAATTAAAGCAAGGATTGTGCCCTGAAAACATTATGATGGGTCTTGAAAAAGGCAACATTAATGGTAGTTTACCTGTGTTTCCCAGTACTTCCATTTCATGTTGTCTTTTGTATCTTTCTCAAAATGTGTGCAAAAAAAGTATGTGAAATTGGCTTCAAGGCTAGATACCATCATGACAATGAGTATAGGATTAAAATTAGATGTTTATCAGCGTCTAGCTTTTCTTCCTCTCGATGATGTCATTGATGGCTTCGAAGAGCTTGTTGATGACGACGATTTTTCTCAAGAACTGTGTCCGAGGTAGAGGAACTAGACAACGAAGAACTCCTACTAAGTTTCCCCTTAATAGTTGGAATGACCACTTTAGAACGGAATCTGAGATGCATCGCACAAATAACAATTTAGAGGGCTATCACAATACCCTACAAAGCTCTTCAAGTTGCTCACATCCTAATTTATGGAATGTAATTGCAGTATTGAAAAAGGAAGAACAATTAGCTCAGGTGAAAAAGGCTCAATTTGATAAGGGTGAGATCTGCGGCACAAAAAAAGTTTAAAGATAAACAAACGGCTACAGATAATCATTGAGATATAGTGCTTAAAATAAAAACAGATTTCTTACCATCAATACCTCAGAACTTACATCATTATCAAAATTTTATTTTTTTAGGTTTTACTAATTTACATTTTACCATTTTAATTTTTTTATTTTATTTCCTCTTATATACCTATTGTATATTAAATAAAAAGAAGTTAACAAGGCTCGTTGTATTAACAAGGCTCTTTGTATTATTTGTATTCCTCTGAAATAGTAACTGTATCGTTACTTGCTTATCTTGCAAATATTTATCTTATGTTTTGAACTAAAACAAAAGTGGGAGTGAAATTACCGGGAGGCAAATTGACCGGAGGCAAATTACCACGAGTCAAATTACCGGAGTCAAAATACCGGGAGTCCAATTACCGTGGATAAAATTACCTACAACCACACACACACACACACACACACACACACACACACACACACACAGATATAATATTATATATATATAAATATATATATATATAGATATATTATATACATACACACTCACACAAAGCATAATATATATATGATGTATGTACGTTCAGCTACATTCCATTATGCCTCTGTTGGCACGACCAATAAAGGACTACGGTGAGTCACGGCAAAGGTATTCCCCTTCTACGGTTGACCTATAACAATGGGCTTCTGTGACCTGCCGTCACCTTGGAAATCATGGTTTTTTCTTTCCCTCTCTTTTGTCTGTTATACTCTGATTGACAACTGAGTTCATTATATCCCACAAGTAAATTATAAATAAATTTCATTAGTGTCCTACAACTTCTATTCGACATTTTGCACTTTTTGGGGTCATGTCATTCATCAAAGATAAATCCGCATTTCACTCATATAATGAAAACAGATCAACATACCAGAAAATGTTACAGTGAATTTCACTACCAAATTCAAAACATAACAACTATGTTAACAACAGCAAAAAAGGAAGCACTCTACTCTTAACATTCACTGGGTAATTGATTGAAAAAACGACATAGAGCCTCCCCCCCCACCATTAAAAGGAGGAGGATGAGGAAGAGGCGAGGGGTTGTTGTGGGTAAAAGAAGAATAACAGAAGGATGGAAAGCTCTTCCTCCTTAAATCTCAAGCATTCGTAGACATCCATTGTTATGAAATGCCCTGGTTGTCAATAACTTGTTTTCCTGATCTCTCCTGATGCGGTTGATTGAAGTACAGTACTATATGAGCTGTTAGAAACGATAATGATATATCGAGTACCTAAGGTGCATCTCTCAACTTGTTTAAATATATAGAAAATAGTAGTGGGTTATTATAAATAGAAACAAATGAGACGAGATTGTCAGGTTAGTCTTATGAAGGAGCATTAGCCAGATATGGTGACGCTCAAGTCCGCCTCTGAGAGAGGAGGAGAGAGTCGTGCGATAAATTAACCGTCCGTTTTAAGAAAACACAGACGGATAGCAGAAAAGAAACCACCTATAACTTAAACTATCTGCACTGTATGTTCACCTAGACCTAGACGGCGCCCGAACACGACTCATCGAAGAGTCTGTTGGCTTCTACTACAGATATGAGGAGGCGGAACAGCGCCATCTGGTCTCTCTTTGATTACAGCTCCACCACGCATTGGCAGGGTAATTGCGTGAAATTGATGGCCTAATTACAGTGTTTAGGTCGACGAGCTCCAATACAAGCTCTCTCCCTTTATTTCCCAGAATCAGGGATTGTATTTTCTGTCGTTGCTGTGGTTAAGAAGAGTTAAAAAGCTGAAGAACGAGGCTATAAATACACCGTTCGATTGATAGCTAGCCTCATGCTTTCCGGACATGTGGCTTTCTCCCGATCCTTCGTAATGAAGGTACCATCATACGGTCGCGACTTCTGTCATCATTCAGCATCTTGCAGTCCAACTTTGTCCTTGGGTTGCCGCAGTATTTAAGCCGTAAACGCCGCTTTCATTTGATATAAACGCTGGCCACATTGAAGGCCATATGATAAAATGCACCAGAATATATTGTGATACAGCATTTGAAAGAGCTTGTCATTTCTGGATAAGCAATGGGAATAATGGATTGTAGGTACGATGTATCGTCGATATTATTACTTTTATATTAAGCTGATTTGAACTTAATACTTAAATGAGCAAAACAGAACGAAAACAGGGTGTTTACATTTAAAGACTAAATAGCCATCGGTAACCAGTTCAAAACGGTAAAAAAAAAAAAAAAAAAAAAAGGGGGGGGGGGGGGGTGCTGATGGTCCCTCACTCTCATATGATACTAAATGATAACATGCGTTCAAAAACCAGGTGTCCATACAAACTAATCCGAAACGCTGTGCTATTTCCAAGAAAAACTGTCCATCTTTCCGTATTCTAAATCCTAAGCCTCTATAAACCTTCTCTTATTCATTATCATTCTTCCTAACTCTACCATTCATATCTGCTCCTATGATTCATACCCTTCCCATCCCTTACATTCTAACTGTGTTCACACTTCTTCCCAAAATATTTCCTTCTCTTGCACCTTTCAACCCATCTGAAGTGAGCTTGCCGGATTTACGTTACCGCTGTCTTTCTCTACTTCCCCCTACTACTACTACAAGCCTATAAGTAATTCTTTTTACTTCCATCATTCTTTCTTTCTATTGACTATAACTCCAACTCTATTTCTTCCTGTCTGTGACCCACAATGATAAAGCTTAGACCCATAACCTAACTCTATGGTTCCCTCTCCCTTCTCTCAATCACATCAACAGTTTCTCTTAACCTTCCTGTCAGAGGACCAACATTATTTTTATTATTATTATATTATTCCACAATATGAAAACAATTTACAAGGAAAAACAGGGGCCACTGACTTGAAATTCAAGCTTCCAAACAATGTTGGTTTCCACTTCCCACCGCAGACCCCACACTGTAGAAATAACAGACTGATTAGGATACAGAACCCAGTGATTTTACACCGCCCTGGGAGAGACACGAACACGCGACATCTCAGTGGAATGCCACGACACTAACCACTATACCAACAGACCATTCCATAGATCTTGTATCGTTATTGCCAATGCACACAACACTTCTAATCCAAAAACGCTTTTCTTACAGGATGATTTATCATCAAATTTCATAGAGATCTCCAAGGCATATATATATATACATTTCTTTTTCAAGAAATACCGGGGTATTCATTCGCTCATTTAAAGATACCGTGGAAATCAGTTGCATTCTCGCGCAAGAGCTTCTTTTAAAGAGGTGGCAGTTGGCTGCGTGACTTAGTCTTTTTTTTCAGCACATAAAATACCCAAGTTTCCTTATCAATGTTTAAACGTTCACTCAAACGTAATCTCATTCTTGATAACCAGCATACTTAAGCTACATACAACCAGATGGGAACCAGCTCCCTCGGTATAATAAGATTCTCCATTGTTACGAATTCTATTGAACTCTGGTTTTTATTACGAATTCTATAGAAACACTCGAAAAACCATCCTATATAATACTCATTTCTTCCAAGCGAGATCACTTTTATATAACCTTCATTTCTCTCTCTCTCTCTCTCTCTCTCTCTCTCTCTCTGAAGTCTCTCATCCCTATAAACCTGAGGGATTGAAATTCCCCTTTGTTTCAAATGAAGTCGAGAGTTCATCAGAAGTGGACGACAACAAATGTCTCCAGATCCAGACAATAGACCGATATGTCTTTGATCTCAATCTTCCGTCGAGAGAGATGAGCTGTGGCCAGCCACCTCTCCTTTTTTTTCGTTGACGCACAAACGAAATAGTGACATGGATTTCCTTTTTCCTGCCTGCATGGAAAAAGGACCTAATTTGAGTAACGTTGGGCCTGCGTCAGGGTTTACTTAGGAGGGGCAGCAGAACTCGGCGGTTGAGAAGGGGTTCATGATAAGAATCAAGATCGGGTTATTCCAAGTCGCATAAACGTCGAGATTTCGTATTTATTCCTCTCATTTCAGCAACAAAAGCGGCATAAATGTCATGATAACGGACCTGCACCAACCGAAGAGGAGACGTGACTTCAGTATTCCTCTGGTAATATCTCTCAATTTGTTGTACTGCGAGAGAGATCTGTGAAAGGAGCAGTAGGGATTGCAATGTTCCAAGGTATATGTTTTCTGATAAAACGAATTACAAAATTATCTCATATACTCTATTACTGGACTATGATTCCCAACCCACAGGTGTGTGTGATCGTCAACAAGGGACAGATGCTCGTTGCTTTCATCAGGTGACAATCATGGAAAAGAAAAAAAGAATATTCACAATAATAAACAATGGATACCAATAAAAATGCCATTAATATACAATACTGATCGTGCGCATCATAAATAATTTTCGATATTGTTATCAGAAGGTCATTTGACGGTGTCTGGTACATATCTACGTCATATTTCCTGCCGACGGCGTTACATCTTTGTACAAAATCTGTTGCTGACGGCGCAACATCTGTGCCCTTCTCCATTAATAGTAGGACTTCTCAGGGTTTCGTTAACCTTTTTCCACCGTATTTTCCCTCTCAATGCCTGACCTGATCCTGTACCATACTTTTATGGTCGATACTTTTGTCGTATTTCTTCGTTTTCCCGTTGTCACGGATTCGAATTCCTTATCAGTTTTAAATTTCCTCGTCTTCTCTCCCTTCTGATCTTCATTCACTGTCGAGCCGGAAACAGCAGGACTCAATCAAGTCTGCAATGTCGCTGTCCACTCTTTCGTGGAATGCGTTGGTTCGATCAACATTTTGGGTGTTCAGGTGACTTCGAACTTGTTTTGGAGAAATAAGGGAAGTCATTGAAACTTGTCTTAGAGATATAAGGGAAGTCATTGAAACTTTTTTTTTGAGATATAAGGGAAGTCATTGAAACTTGCCTCGGAGATACAACAGAAGTCATTGAAAACTGTCGGAGATACAACGGAAGTAAGTCACTTATCAGTGGTACTGAAAACAACACTTATACGGTTTCATATTTTGTTTAGATATCGCAGGTTCTTTTCTGCTCTGTAGCTAGATCTCTTCTCTAAATCCTCTTATCTGTAGCTATTACTTCAACTCCTGTTGAACAAATGATAAATTCTCAAGAATCTGGGACGTGATCAAAGGACTACAGGAATCCATGGAAAGTCTTAAAACTGTGGAAACAAATAATCTCGCAGGGATCTGGAATGCGATCAAAGGAGTGCAGGATTCGATAGACAATCGCACAGATAGCCACCAGACTCCTTTGAATGCGGCATCCAGTTTTTCCTCGCCTCCCAGCAACACGGAAGTGCCCCCATCACCTATAGACCGTTCTGAGGGGACTGTCGGTCTCCCAACTTCTTCTCCCTCCCCAGTGCCTCCGGCGAAAGATAGATCTCCGGTGTTGATTACCAGCCCTCGTGATTCTCCCCACCCTATCTCTCCCCCCCAAGCCCCCATCGTAGATGCAGATGAGAGTGATCATGAGTGGTCTGGCGGCTGGCAGATACAAACAAGCAGAAAGAAGAGAAGAACCTCTCATTTGACCGCTGGACCGGAGCCCAACATTCGTGTTTCACTTCGCCCAACACAAGAGAAGAGATGTCACGGAGTAATTCACAATCTGCGCTCATCGGTGACACTAGACGCCATAGTGGAGAGAGTCAAGTTTCTCACTGGCTCTGACCCACTCATCTCTCACGAACTCCCATGCAAAAGTAAACAAAGTGGCTTACAGGATTACCTGCCTATTTCAACACCTCGACGTTCTTAAAGGCGAGAATTTCGATCCTAATATATTAGTTTCAAGATATAACCTAATCCGGTACCGCAAACCCCCACCCCAGGGGAACTTACTGACACCCCAACCAGGGTCATTTCCACCGCAAGTACCAGCCAACCGCCCATGGCGAGTGACTGCCCACTCCCCCTGACTAACCCACCACCCACCCAAATGATCAGTGCATTCATCTCCCATCTTCGTGAGTAGCCATGGATACATTAAACATAATCTCTTGGAATATTTTTGGTCTCGAGCAAAACATTCCTCTCCTAAACATGTTCTGCAAAAACTTCCAAGGCATCATTGCACTGCAAGAAATGCTCCTCTGGCCTCATGACCTTGCATCTGCGATTCAATACATAAACGACTTCAGAACCTTCTCGACTTCATCAATGCAAGTTACAGATCAAATCATAGCCGGTCGCCAAACCCGAAAGGGGGCATTTCTTTCTGTGGCACAAATCGTTAGACAATATGATAAAGGTGATGGCTTACAGGAGTGACAGATTGCTGGGGCTTCAAGTGACAGTAGGGAACTCTAAAATCCTAATAATTAATGTTTATATGCCATGGGAGAGTAACAATAATTTCGATCATTAATGCATGATCCTAGGGGAGTTACACAGTATTATTCACGATTCTCCTACTGATCATATTTGTATAATTGGGGACCTTAATTCCCACCCCACAAAACAATTTTATAATGAACTTGCTCGCTTGTCAAAATCATGCTCTCCAAATTAGTGATGTTAATGATCCTCCCTCCCTCCTCCTATTCATATGTACATAATAGAGCGGACGCAATTACAACCTCATGGCTGAACCACTGCATCACATCTCCCCAACTTCATGATTCTATTATGACCTGCAATATTCGCTACGATCTTGCAACCGTGAACCCCCTAGCTGACCGCCCACCAGCGGTAAACTGGGATTTTAAAAACCAACAGAAAACCAGATACTTTAGGGCGACCACGGAAACCAGGTTGCGGTCACAGTTCAACCGGCAGACGCCTTACTTTGTACTAACACAATTGTAGAAATGACCACCACAGGAGGGATCTGAATGAATCTATTCGAACATAATCTCAGCAATGCCTTCTTCGGCAGGGCTGCCTATAGATTTCGTCAAGGTAATTCTCGTAATGTACCTGGTTGGAATGACTTGGTTAAAGATCTGTATATATACTCACGAGAAATATTTTTACTGTGGAGGCAAAATGGTAGCCTGAGGGGACACACTGCATTACTAATGAGGCAGGCGAGAGCGCAGTTCAAAGTTGCTCTTAAGCACTCCAGATTTAATGAAAAACAACTAAGAGCCGATGCAATTTCTAGAAACTTAGAATCTGGTGATTATCCTCGTCTTTGGAAAGATATCCAGTCCTTAAATCCCAAAACTAAAAAGCTATCACAGCGAGTAGGGGAAGCAGTCGGAGACAAGGCTATCACAAGTATGTGGGGTGATCACTATCACTTCTACAATATCCTGAATTGCTTAAATGATCAAGATTCCCGAAGGAATGTATATAACATCCTTACTGACAACATTAAATTTCATTTTGCAGACCGTATTACGCTAGGTAACATCAGCGAAGCCATAAACAGCATACCTAATAATAAATCGCCCGGCTGTGATGGTCTTCCCGCAGAGGCTTTCAAATTCTGCCATCCGATAATGTACATTTTGCAAGCTGCACTATTCAATGCGTGCATAATACACCACTTTCTTCAAGACACCCTACTTTTAGTTCACTTGATACCATTAATCAAAAACAAGCTAAAGGATGCAGCTGACCCTGGTAACTTCTCCCCTTTCTACACACCACTGACAACCATTTCGGGTTGAAAGCAAACCATTCAACCGACACCTGCATCTACATACTAAAAGAATTGCTGAACTACTACCTATCATCAGCCTCTCCTGTTTTCCTTTGGTTTGTGGATGTGAGAAAAGCATTTGACAGAGTAAACTACCTGAAGCTTTTCCTGAAGCTGCAAAACGAGGCACACCCCTATATCTAATTGGCATTTTGCATCGCTGGTTCTCCACACAGCAATTCTGTATCAAATGGGGTAACGTATTATCGTACACCTTCGGCTCCTTAAACGGGCTTCGGCAAGGGGGCATTCTCTCTCCATACTTGTTTAATACGTACACAGATGCCTTGAATGTCAAATTGAACTCACTCCCAATCGGATGCACTGTCAATGAAACAACTTTAAACAACCTCTGTTACGCCGATGATATGGTTCTGATTTCCCCATTAGAGCAAGGTCTCCAACGACTCATCGACACTTGTCGCCAAGATGCAGAGGAATTTGATATAATTTACAACGAAACCAAGACCCAGTGCATGTCGCTGCTCCCGAGATCGCTTAAGCCTATTGCAGAACCACAAACTGGAATTTGTGCACGAATTTCCGTATTTGGGTCACATTATCACCGACGACCTAAAAGATACGGCAGACATGAACAGAGGGGTCGTAAGCTATATGCAACTGGCAACATGATTGCAAGGAGGTTTGCCTTCTGTCACCGAGACGTGAAACTGCTGCTCTTCCGCTCGTACTGCTACAGTATTTATAGGTGCTCCCTCTGGGCGAACTATACCCGAGAGACCATGAGAAGTATCACTGCTGTGCACAATGACATTTTGAGGCGCCTCACAAACACTCCCAGCTACCACTCCGCTACACAGATGTTCATAGAAAACCACCTGGACAAATTAAAAATCATTGTAAGGCGAACAATGTCCAATCTGGTAACCCGAGTGAGAAACAGCAGCAACTCGCTCCTAAGGAGTGAAGCAAGAAGATCTAAATTGTGGGAAAGATGGGAAAAGGACTTAATCTCTGTATTGGCAAGATGTCATCTGAAGATTCTGTCATTATTATTATATTTATTGCTGATATTTTACTTTTTCATTATTACTGTGAATACTATCAAGTTAAAGTTTTTTTTACATTCAATTTTTGTATTTAGCTCTCTGGACCTGACTACTGTAACCACCTAAGGTCTCTAGTTGAAATTTAAGTTATATAATCTGTGCACTAACTGTTATAACTTTCAATGCATTTTTTACTCACCAATATTATTACTGTTATTACCAGTATTATGATTACTATCTTTTATGCTACCTCAGCTATTTTGTGGATAAGTGCTGATTATTCATTTTTTTATCATGTTGTCTCATGTATCTAGATTGTTCATGTTACTGTCTCTATTTTGTATATTCCATGTATACGGCCCTGAGCTGAAATAAAGGATATTAGTATAGCGCCTAAGAAAAGTCCCTGCTCTCTCGGGTGCTCAGATGACACCCCTCAAGTCACCTCTTCCCACATTTACGGTGTGCTAGTTTCCTTCCCATCACTACCGAGCTTTGGAATTTTCCCTGAGTCTCTTTCGCCTTTTGCTTCGCTCCAGTAATCTTCCATATAACGAAGTCCAGGAGTGTAATCCTCACTTCTTGTCTTTCCTCCTGCCTTATCTCGTTGGCACCAGGCTCAGGCAAGATGCAGACATTAGGCTGCTCGTCCCACTAGCCTGTAAGTAATAAAGATAGTTCTCCAACCAACAAGTTTTGAAAAATAAAGATACGGAGTAACTGAGAGCTTGGGAGTTGTGGAACAGATGCAATCTTATCTCCGCAATTTATGACGCGTAATTACATTTCCATCGATTTTCTGTTGTTTCAAACCCAATCCCGAACCAAGACTTTGCATGCGTTCAATCTCATGCAAGCACGGCGGCATGCAAACAGGGAATCACGTCCTCGGTTCGAAGCAAACGCGGCGCACGAATGGACTGTAAACTAGAAAGTATTTTTATTCCTTTGTGATGATAAACCTTCTGTTTGCTGTTGCATTTGTATATCACTATCATGTATGATATTACTACCTCTATGCCATCGTAAATTTTCTGATCCTTCTGGCCTCTTTTGCCTATATTACTGCAACACAGCTCGAATCAGATTTTATCATTAAATAAAAAAAAAATGAAAGAACCTGATTCCCTCAAGAGAACACGACCATACCAAAATTGGTCCCTGTGAGTAAGAGCTCACTCGAATTTTTCTTGTCACTATCCCAATCGACGGAGAATTTACCAATGCTCGCTCTCTCTCTCTCTCTCTCTCTCTCTCTCTCTCTCTCTCTCTCTCTCTCTCTCTCTCTCTCTCTCTCTCTTTCATTCTAATGAATAAATGTTCTCGCATAATCAAAGTCAACAGTCCCTCTCTCTCTCTCTCTCTCTCTCTCTCTCTCTCTCTCTCTCTCTCTCTCTCTCTCTCTCTCTCCGGATTATTCCACAGAGCTCCAAATAAGGTGATAATGACAGGACGAACTAGTCAAAATACATTTGGGTCACCTCATCTTCGTCCCTGTAACAGAAATATTTACATTATTCTCCTATTAGTCATGCTTATTCACTCCTCAGTTTCAATACAAGAAACAGGGAAGCATTTTTAATATATATATATAATATATATATATATAATTTATTATATATAATATATTATATATATATATATATAATATATGTATGTATATATTTATTATCTATATATATATATATATATATATATATATGAATAACTTGATCACGAAGTATATAAAACGTGATGCTATGTATAAATAAAGGTTTTTTGCCACGGAGGAAAAAAAATGAAAAGGCGAGATAGCCAAGTACTTTCGAACAGGACCGAAAGTACTTGGCTATCTCGCTTTTTCATTTTTTTTTTTCCTTCGTGGCAAAAAACCTTTATATATATATACTATATATATTATATATATATATATATATATATATATATATATATATATATAATATATATATGTGTGTGTGTGTGTGTGTGTGTATGTATGTATGTATGTATGTATATGTATATATAGCTATCAAGGGGGCATCCAAGAAAAGACAGTACGTATATTACAACATTAATTTATTTGCCGACGGCGTTTTGCAATACCTCATTGTATCTTCAAGTCTGCAATGTACACAAAAATAACAATCACTTAAAATCTAGTGGAAAAACGAAAATAAAATTAAAATAGCTTAAAATTCGCTAAACTGAGTTAAAATAGGAACTAAATTATCTAAAAGGAGAAAGAGGGCGAGTAAAAGTTGAACTGAAGAACTGGCTGCAGACTGTCCAGACCCGAAGCCTCCAACATATGTAGTCATGCATTGCACTGCAAAATTCACATCTTCCGCTCCAGAAGAGGGGAAGGAAGTAGTAACTGCTTTCGAGCCAATCCTAATAAAAACTACCATCTCAGACGGACTCCACACCGATATTCATAGCCTAACCAGTTGTTTGTTTACATTTTGGTCTGGACTTCAAATTTTATTTTCCCTCTTTCTCTTCTTACATGTTTTAGTTTCTTTTTAAACTCAGTTCAGGTAGGCAATGTCCAACCTTTTAACGAATTTTAAATGTTTCTTTTTTTATTTTTCATAAGCTTTTAAGGGAGTTTTATTTTTGTGTTCATTGCAGCGTTGAAGACAAAGAGGTATAGCGAAAAGGCGTTGGCTTACAGCTATATGACCTGTTTTTATGCATATATATATATATAGTGTGTGTGTGTGTGGGTGTGCGTGTGTGTGTGTATGTATGTATGTATACACGCATGCCTTGACCAACGCAGGCGTAATGTACATAACTCTCTTACCTCTGGGACGGAATGGATAAATTGCAAAAAAAAAATATATAATAATTCGTGTTGTTTCTGGGACTAGCTACTGTCTCCATTCGTCGTTCCTAACCCCTTAGACATCGTCTTCCCTTCCTGTCCATTCTTTTTTATATATTTGCATACTAATTACTCACTTCCAATTACCGCTGGTTTTCTGATAACCCTCCGTGCAATTAGCGGACAAGATGGCTTTGAATGTACGCGGGGTCCTGCACATGGGGCAATTTATTCCCACAAGGTAAGAGAGAGAGAGAGAGAGAGAGAGAGAGAGAGAGAGAGAGGCAAGGTTTGCCGTTCTTTAAGGACTGGGTACTCAAAATATCTCATGAGAAAGAGAGAGAGGGTCAGGTTCCAAATTTGTAAGGTTTAAGTACCCAAAATATTTCATGTGTGTGTGTGTGTGTGTGAGAGAGAGTGAGTGAGATGGTGAGAGAGAGAGAGAGAGAGGCTTTCAATTTTATAATGACTTAAACACTCAAAATGTATATATTTACAGTAAGACAGACAAGTTTGCGATTTATGATGAAACATAATAGCTATAATATTTCTTGTTCTTGTTCTGAGAGAGAGAGAGAGAGAGAGAGTGAAGGGGGTAGGTTTCTGATTCCTTATTAACTTGATATACTCGATGAGAGAGAGAGAGAGAGAGAGATGAGAGAGAGAGAGAGAGAGACGAGAGAGAGAGAGAGAGTGAAGGGGGTAGTTTCTGATTCCTTATTAACTTGATATATTCGATGAGAGAGAGAGAGAGAGAGAGAGAGAGAGAGAGAGAGAGAGAGAGAGAGAGAGAGAGAGGAGGCTTTTAAGCTATCTGTAGATTCATTACCATATTACCCGCTAATATTGTGTTTATTCCGTAATAAGCCTTATTCAGCTACTGATGATCTTCCTTAATACAAAGCATACCTACAACCTCCAAAGGGGTTTCATTAATTCAACAACTTAGGTAATTCCTCTTTCATGTTTCCTAAATAGGAACAAAAGATATCGCTGGAAAATGCCAAAATATATATTTAATAAAAACAAACGAACCGATAAATAATCGAAAACAATCAATTTTCATACGTATTCAAAAGTATTCAAAAGAGAAGTCAAAAATATGCTACATAATTTTATTGAAGACATAATTCAAATACTATCGGATTCTAGCACCTATATCATTAAAATAAAGAGAATCCATGTTTCGTTACAAATCAGCAAAACAAAAAGTTGCATTCATTGGAAACTGAAGGTAGAAAAGTAATCATCAAATCAATTTCGTTACACAAAATGTTCAGTTAAGTGCTACAGACGAGACAGAGATAAACGAAACAAATAAATTTCCCAAAAACTCAAGATGATCGGATTTGAGGTGACACACACTCTCTCTCTCTCTCTCTCTCTCTCTCTCTCTCTCTCTCTCTCTCTAAGGTGCTAGGGCTCTAAAATGACACAGCTCAAAGATGGGAATACAAATCCCTACCTGACAAGTGACAAAGGCAACGACGTCTATCCCTTAATCCTCAATAAACTTTAATCCCCTAATCCCAGTAAGCTTTAGGCCGGTCAGTGGTTCCCAAACAAAGGACCAACGGAGACGACCCAAACTTTTGTTTCTCTCTTCCGTCGCGCAAGTGCAGAATTCTATATTGCGTATAGACGCTTTTTAAAAGCAGAAATGGGCAATTCATTTCAATCCTCAACTTTTACTGCAGGGAAAGTAAACTAGAGAAATTATGCAGTGGCTCTAAGTTTTTTCTAGTTTTCTTTACAAGAAAACTATTGAGATAGCTTTTTCTGTCCGCCCTCTGATCTTAAAATCTACCGAGGCTAGAGGGCTGCAAATTGTTACGTTGATAAGCCACTCTCCAATCACCAAACATATCCAATTGCAGCCCTTTAGGCTCAATAGTTTTTATGCTATTTATAGGTAAATTTTGCCATAATCGTGGGTCTGGCAACGACATAGTGACAGGCTACCACCAGGTCGTGGTTAAAGTTTTATGGGCCACGCCCAATCAGTTTCAGGGCTAATGCGTTTTACAACTATTCTGACAAAAGTTTCTTCGGTTTAAAAATATCACTTAGTCAAGGTCCCTAGTGGTCCATGAAATATTAGCACGGAAATCAAGTTGGAGCTGACAAAAAATAATGTTGAAAGCTGATGATCCAGGAGCTGCAAATGGTCGTCTAGTCAAAACGGATGACGGAACACAATCCTTTGATGGTTGCACCTAAGTCTTTTGCCTTGAAATAATTCGGTTTCGGGTATTGTGGTTTAAGGAGCATTCCAAGAAATCTGAAGTGACTTGGTTCTGTGGTGAAGAGGTTCTGATACTGAGGTAAGCCTATCCTGGATTCTCAAGTCACCGGATAAGGAACAATTTAAAAATGTATTGTCATTTCATGAAACAGGCCTTCATAATGGAAAATTCATCACATGATGAAAGAGGTCATCGTACTGTCAAAAGAAACCTGTAAGTCCTAAGTGGAACGTTCTCTGGCAGCGTTAATCCCAGAACTAATCCTTCCCTGTGTCCACCAAAAGTCCAAGATTCGACGTAGTATGTTTTTCTAATCATATTACCAATCGCCGATAATATTTTGGTTCCTGGGCAAACCTTCAAGATCTAAAGACTGGAAACAGCACCAATGACCACTGAGGAAAAAAAATTCTACATACGGCACTTATCAAGTTATTTTGCAGGAATCAGCAGCTATCAGAAGTTGATCAGGCACCGGGAAGCGGGACACAAATTGGGGCTTAAAAATGGGTTGAAAAAAAAAAAAAAAAAAAAAAAAATTGGCGGGGGGGGGTTAATAGAGGCTTTGCCTAAAAAATAAAGGTTTTATACGGCAATTTATCTTTCACCAGTGATATATTCACTCATTAACAGCGCAAATTAGGTGTCAGGCGGGATTTAGGCGCTTTGTAAACGAAACACTTTAGACTTATTTACTACAAGGAATATGAGAGCCTTCAACGTATGCCTGCTACACGGAAAGGAAAAACCGTAGTGAGTTAAAAAAAAAAGTTTGGAAACAAATGACATGGACTGGAAATAATTATAGGTAAATTACAACTAAACATGCCAGTAATGATGTGTAATACATCTGGGGATTGATGACATCAAAACCTGTATCCAGGGTGTCTCTCAGTTGCACAGTTGATGTGCTCTCGACAAATGCGCTTAATTACAACACTTGAAGCGCTTCACAAGATGTCGGTTAGCTTGACGTACTTCTGTGCATCCTCTCCCCTACTTATCGCTTTTACTGAGAGAGAGAGAGAGAGAGAGAGAGAGAGAGAGAGAGAGAGAGAGAGAGAGGCATTTTCCCCCAAAAAGGAAATTCTCTCTCTCTCTCTCGTTACAGGGTAATTCTTTTTTGCTACCCGTTGTTTGAATAATAGGACGTCAAGAAAATGTCCTTAGCAATCGCTTACGGGAAAAGGTTTATAAAAATAAAGTTTACATCATAAGGTCTAGGAATACAAAAAGAGAATCCACGTAGTTAAATAGTAATTTTTTTTTAGAGGACGGCTTACCTACTGTAAGCCTCGGTCTGAGGGATAGGAATTAACATGAAAGATTTGATACATTTAAAAAGTTATTTATAGTATCAAAGGCTGCAAAATATGATTAAAAACCAAACTTAGGCGCAGGCTACTCTGACTCATGAACAACGACTAATTTTTCTTAGACTAACGACCTGTCTTTGGAAACTAACCATGTCAATAATAAGGAATGCATTTAGACTCAATTTATGACATATTAAAAAGTGGACTTGCACCTTCGTCGTAATAAGCCATGAGAGTAGATTATTTCTTGTCATGTTTTTGTTACGACAGGCTGACAAATAGTGTTAGTAAGTATTGTAAAGCAGACAGGCTTGTCTGTGCTAATCCTGCAATGCAAGGTAACCTATGGCCTACTATATTTATTCTTTATATTGAAATGTTAAGAGTCATTTTAATATTTCCTAAGCAATGCATTGTAAATGAAAGTTCTTCAGGAGAAATGCTACATATTCTAATCTATCCTCATTGATCTCCAGACTTAATAAGCGACGGCTGTGAAAACCTTTCAACTGGTACACGGCGCTTTGGTTACATAGCCTGGATCACGATGGCTTACTACTTTCAGTGTTCAGGGGATATAAGAGGCTTGGTGTGGACCTCTCGATTTTCAAACCAACAAAACATTCATTTTCGTACTTTGCACATGACTTGAAAAAAAAAAAAAAACTTTAAATCTGAAATCGGTTTTGGTGTTCAAAAATGTGTATATAATTCGTTATATATATATATATATATATATATATATATATATATATATATACATATATATATATATATATATATATATATATATATATAATATACACATAATTATATATATAACTGAGAAAGCAATTCATAAAGCAAATGTAATTTTCTACCGACCTCCTCAAGACAAGACTTGAGACACCCAACAATAAAATAAAAGACGGTGACCGATCTAACCCTTTTGCCTTTACCTACCCAAAACCCCTAGCCAAATCCCTGATTAACGTCCAACAAAAGACAATCCCCAAATACACAGGGGTATACGATATCTCATGCCTGGACTGTGACTAATCTTACATCAGTTTTAAAGGAGGATCACTTCCCTCGAGATTAATACAACATAAACGGTCAGTCAGGTATGGACAACAAAGCTAAGCTATTTTTAACCATATAAAGAACCATAACCACAGAATAAATTCGAATGTCAGATAATTTATAGCAGCAAATGTCAGTACAAACGCCAGATGATAAGAGTCAGCCTTGATTGAACACAGACAGGTAATAAACATCTCAAGGGGCGCCTGGAATTCAGATAGCATAGATAAGATATTCCTTCAATCAATGAATGCTTAAGAAGATTAAAGAGGAATGATCAGCGGGGGTGACTTGGTAAAACGTGTATAAATACCGCCTTTTCTGTAACTTTTCTCATTCATTACCTACCTGAAGAGAGAGACAGCAGTCACTGAAATATATTACTTACTTTCTATATTTTGGCGTATTTATGGGGTCCTTGTATTATATATATATATATATATATATATATATATATATATATATATATATATATATATATATATATATATAGCCATATCACATTACCGTGATTCATATACATACATCGAGCTACAAATGTCCTTTAATATCTAATTCACTCTACCTCGGAATTAATATAATTTCATATATGCTTAACCGAAGGGGAATTTTTATTAGGCGATAATAGGATTGTCGGCGCCCGGGCGCGAACCAGGGCACCATACAAATCCAGGACGTCAGTGAGGCTATTTCACCCACTCCACCACCGCAAGAGAGTAAATAGCTTCACTGACGTCCTGGATTTGTATGGTGTCCTGGGTTCGCGCACCCGGGTGCTGACAATTTTATTATCGCCTAATAAAATTCCCCTTCGGTTAAGCATATATGAAAATATTTAATTCCGAGGTAGAGTGAATTAGATATTAAAGGACATTTGTAGCTCGATGTATATATATATATATATATATATATATATATATATATATATATATATATATATATATATATATATATATATATATAAATATATATATATATATATATATATATATATATATATAGTATTATATATATATATATATATATATATATATATATATATATATATATATATATATATATATATATATATATATATATATATATATATATATATATATATATATATATATATATATATATATATAATTACATGTCAGCTATTTCTTTCCTGGAAGAATCTCTTAACTCAGTGCATTCCTCTTTTATTTTTAGTTTCTCCCTATCAGCTATCCACTTTCTATCACCGTGTCCATCAAACCCCAAACAGATCCTCTCCCTATTGATTACGTCACCCTTTCCTTCTCAACTGCATTGGGGAGCATAGCGTCTCTCTCTGTCACTCAGTGAGTGTGTGTGTATAAATATGTATGTTTACACACACACACTCATATATATGTTTACGTATTTGTATGTAGGCGAGTGTGAGTGTTAGGCTCCCTCTTACATCACTCTCTCTGGCAGGAGCATTTCCACGGAGTGCAATTCCAGAACACATCCTGACTGTGTGTGAAGCACCATCCCGTTTCCCTCCTAACCTTCACGCATTTCTTTCTGTGCTTGGCGCGAGCTTTCTTTCAATCACTGTTCTATGCACACCATTTTTCTTCCTCTTTCCGATGGACGTTTTCCCCTCACTTTTCCCTCCCACTTCTGCACTCTCGTTTTTACCTCTTGCTTTTCCCCAGAATGAGAAGAAGTGCCCCCTGCTGCTGAATTTTCTGGACCAGGCCCAGCCGTCCCTCATGGCCTTAACCACTCCAAATGTGATTTCTCTCTCTCTCTCTCTCTCTCTCTCTCTCTCTCTCTCTCTCTCTCTCCTGACTTTCCTATCATTCGTTTTATTGTTGTCCCATCGTCGATTTCTCTCTCTCTCTCTCTCTCTCTCTCTCTCTCTCTCTCTCTCCTGACACTGCCATTTGCTCTTCGTCTTTTTATTTTATGGACTTGTTCATCATGTTCTCTCTCTCTCTCTCTCTCTCTCTCTCTCTCTCTCTCTCTGTCACTTAGGTAATGGCAGATTCACTACCAAACCAAAAGGTTCCAGTTTATTTTTCGAAATGTTGACTTCACGTTTTTTCTGTGACTTTTAAACTTTGAAAATCATTTAAAAAGTGCACAGGCTCCTTTCAATCATTTCCATTCGCCTTTTAATCATCTATTACAACGCTCCGTTTTTCTCTTACTAAATTCGTTTTCCCTTTTTTCAGCCATAAATAAATTATTTATAGGAGGTTGTGGGTCGATGGAATATATTTCCTTCTCATTTCGACATTTGCATGATTGATGACCTTTCAACTATACTGAAAATCCACAGATTTGTAGTAATATTTTACACAAATATATCCAGACACCTATTAATTTATGCCTACGCATATTTGCGTCATTTTCTATCATTACTAGGGTGACCATTTATTTGACATGCGAAAGGGGGACTAAAGTATATAGTAAGCCAATGCGCACTTGCACTTATGTTGGGTCGTTATAAATTCAGAAGTTTAATAATAAGTATATTCAATTACAGGTGATGATAAATGAGAAGTTCTATCAATCAGTGTTTTTATTCAGACATTATCGCTGACATTTTACGTTCTATCAATTAGTGTTTTTATTCAGACATTATTGCTGACATTTTAAACAGAAACTTATTCTTTAAATTTTAAGGAAAATTACAGACATTATTTAAAAAGAAAAAAAATTCTTACATCATTCATTGGCGTATTTTTGGCTTGATTTGATCTTTACATAGTATATTCAGTAACAGGTGATGATAAATTAGGTTTAGCAATGACATTGTTTTTATTCAGACTTTATTTCTTGCTGACATTATAAACAAAATTTAGTCTCTAATTTTTAAGGAAAATTGTAGTAATTACATAAAAACAGAAAAAAATGCTTACATCATTCTTTGGTGTATTTTTAGCTTGATTTGACCTTTACTCAGGATATTCAATAATAAGCAACGATAAATTAGAAGAGCTATCAGTCAGTTATTTTCTTCAGACCTTCCTTCTGACCTTTCTGACCTTTTAAACACAAAATTATTCTTTAATATATTTTCTTCAGACCTTCTTACTGACCTTTTCAACAGAAAATTATTCTTTAATATATAAGGAAAATTGTAGACTACATAAAAAGAACAAAATTTTACATCAATCTTTGGTGTATTTTTGGCTAGATTTGATCTTCTTTAAGAGTGAAGGGTGAGTTCTAAGATGTTCATTAAAGTCGCTGCAACTCAAGTCGAAATTGCATTTCACTATTAGTGCCGACTTCAGCGTAGATACTTGTAACTGGCTTTTTTCTGATGTCCAGAAGCTGTTCATTAAGGAGAACACTCTCTCTGCGGGAGCATTGGAACCAGGGAGGCAAAGGCTAAATTCAATAACCTTAGATATGTTTCTGAATGGAATGCTGTTATTATCAAAGTGGCAGAAAATATCTGCCCATTATCTATCCACTTCCAAATCACTTACTTTCCATTGCTGCACCTTTTCATCTGTCATAAATTTTTTGACACAAGTAACTTCGTCAAAAAGTTCATTATCATCTATTTCTAAATCAGGTCTTATCCCTTGAATATAGTTCACTGTTTCCTGGACCTGAGACCAGCATAATGAGTTACTTTGAAGAAGGACCCAATCAAAATTTTGTACTTCATCAAATGGCCTAGTCCACTGATCTAAGTATTCTACTGATATTCCATAAAAGGACTTTACTGCACTTTTGAAATGTTCAACATTATTCACCCTCCCTTCCAAATCTCGGAGCATCTTGGTGATTGTCATTGGGATGAACGGTTCTCTTTTTCGCTCTGCCATTTTCATTTTCAAATCTTTTAAAATGCAGTTAACTTCCATCATTGAAACTTTTTGGCATTCGATTTTCAAAGTGTAATCATGGAGCACTGTACTCTGACTGTGTACAAAATAAAGCCAAACTTCAGCAAATGGATCATAAAAAAACTGCTTAAGAATGGTTGGGCATTTATCCAGGGACAAAAAATAGGTCTTTAATGGTTTGAATAGTTTCAGAATCCTTTCAATAGCTGGTCGTAAAGCAAGCCACCTTGTCTTCGTATATCCTAATAAGTTTTGGTAGTGCACATCAACATTTTCACAAATTTCTTTCAGTTGCTCCACTCTGACTGTGTAGATGTAGAAGAAGGAAAATATCTTCACAGTTATAACTTCCACATCTATAGGTAGACAGTCAGTCGCAGATTTCATACAGTTATTCAAGATATGAGCTGCGCAGTTAACACCAATTAATTTTCTACCTAGAACTTGTTGCATTCTGTAAAAGACATTATTTTTGCCTCCCCTTGATGATCCACCAAAGTTGCAGTCCGTATTGCCAGCACACAAAGCAAATACCTTAGCGGACAGTTTATTGGAACTAAGAGTTTCTTGTATATAATCTGAAATAATAGCACTTGTTTCTCCACCAAGATTTTTGACCTCCAATACTTTGACCCTGACACCATGGCAAGGTGAAAAGTACCTAACCAATAAGGGACATAATTTGATATTTCCATGATTTGAGCAGTCACAATATAAATTAACAGAATTTTGCGCGGGACAAATCAGTTTTTAAGTGCTCTAAGGCATCGGGCAAGAAGACTTGATTCAAAATCGCCTCCGTTTTTGTTCTGGCACAAGCAAACGTACTTTCAAAACACTTCTTAATCAGTTTGGAAGTGCAATCCATAGAGCGAAATGACAAATTGTGTTGATCTGAATGATATGCCAATGTTCCTTCAGCGGCTGCCAAATTCTGTTCTTTTTCTTCAAATCTGTCCTTCTGTAGGAATGTGGTCATCGACTTGCTAGATGAGGCGGATGCATCGGCACGCTTATGTCTGTCGATCTTTATGTGACGTTCAATATCATATTTTCCACCATTCGCTATCGAAAAAGATGATGTACACTTTATGCATTTGACATCACTTTCACTTTTTGTTTTCTTTATGAAAGGATATTCTTTTTCTAAGTCTTTGTTGAAAGTAGCTTTCCTTTTGGTTGACATGATTAGCGTATGTCAAGGGCTGGTTGCCTCCTAGCCGGGGCAATACATTATCAACACAGACATGTACAATTGTAGGATCAGTCACTGTATCATATGTGTACAGGATGTATATTAGTTCCGTTCTTATTCCATTTGTTTTTTAAAGAAAACGGAGCATCATGCAGTGTACGGGTTAGTGTGGGAAACCATACAGATTTGGTAAAAGAAAACAAAAATCAGCAATTTATATAACAACTAAATACATATGCAATGGCAGGGGGGACGGGGGGAAATGTGGGACATAAGGCAGAAAGGGGGACATTAGGGCGTCCCCCCAAAGACCGCAATTTTTGGTGGGATAAAGAGTAAAAAAACAGGACTGTCCCCCTAAAAGGGGGACGTATGGTCACCCTAATCATTACATACATACTGAAATTCACGAAGATCTCGACTTGCATGCACACGCTTAATAATACATGCGCACAGGCATATGCAGAGACATATATAAACAGATATCTTTATACATGTCCCAAGCTGCAGCAATACATCAATACATTTACAGAGATATACATGTATTTATAAATACATGCTAGACAAAAAGCTTTCATACATACACG
>NC_087211.1:37601134-37603634 GCF_015104395.2 Macrobrachium nipponense
ATATACAAACATATATATATATATATATACATATACATATATATATATATATATATATATATATATATACATATATATATATATATATATATATATATATATATATACATATATATATATATATATATATATATATATATATATGTATGTATGTATGTATACGTATATATATATATATATATATATATATATATATATATATATATATATATATATATATATATATTATATACTATATATATATATATATATATATATAGATATATATATACACACACACACATATATTATATATATATATATATATATACATATATATATATATAGATGTATGTATGTAGTGTGTCACTTGTGTGTGTGTAAGTAAGATTTTTACTTCCGGGAAGCTTAAATTTAACTTTTAGACATGCAGCAGCAAGAAGACTGGAAACCATTTCTTGTTAATTCGCACCAAACTTACTGGATTCCAGTCCTATCACCAATGTTACATAAAACGCGAAAAAATACAAAATTAGGGTTCGTAAAATCTTAAAAAAAAACTTTCCCTAAAGAACCAGTTCATTATTAGAATATTCAGTTACACAATTGAAGAATCAGTTCTTAATAGCTGTAAGCAAAATAAAAAGTATATACATAAGTGATGCCTTCACTTTGATAAGCATAGTCAGGAAATAATATAGTTATATTGATTGTACGTATGGTGCACTTCACAAGATACTTTACACAGTTGTACAATTGTTGGAACGTTAAAAAAAAAACACATAAAATTCAAATAATTATGGCTGGAATTACTATATATTTGTAGTATATACTGAACTATATTTGTATATAGGTGTGAGTGTGTGTGTACTATGTGACTGACCATATATATATATATATATATATATATATATATATATATATATATATATATATATATATATATATATATATATATACACCTTCTTCACTTTCAAAGATGGCGAGTTCCTCAATGGACGAGTAGGGCTCGTACTCGACTACTAATCTGGTAGCCGGAGTTCGCTTCCCGCGTCCGGCAGCGAGGAATCAGATGATTTTATTTCTGGTGATTAAAAATTCATTTCTCGATATAATGTGGTTCGGATCCCACAATAAACTGTAGGTCCCGTTGCTAAGAAAGCAATTGGTTCCTAGCCACGTGAAAAAAATCTAATCCTTCGGGCCAGCCCTGGGAGAACTGTTAATCAGCTCAGTGGTCTGGTAAAACTAAGATATTCTTAATTTTCATAGAAGGCGGCCGCAAAAGTTTTTTTGTTTGTTTGTTTGTTTGTATGGTATTTTTACGTTGCATGGAACCAGTGGTTATTCAGCAATGAAACCACCGGCTTTATCTGACCTCCGAACCACGTCGAAAGTGAACTGCTATCACCAGAAATACACATCTCTCACACCTCAGTGGAATGCCCGAGAATCGAACTTGAGGCCACCGAGGTGGTACGCCAACACCATACCGAGCACGCCACTTCCGTTTGCTTTTCTCTAACGTTGCGTACCCAATATCGTTTCATTTTTATCTTTTTATGTACTTATTTATTTTGTATTTTACACCACCAGATGTCGGTACTCATTTACGGCTGGGTGACCAATCCATGGACCTAGCAAGCGTGACCAAAGTACTGCACCACTTAGCCTTGGGGCCTATATTGATTGACTGACTTATGCAGATTGCCGTCACAACAACTATTGTCCTTTGGTTAAGGGCTGTTGAATTGTGTATAAACATATATAACATACACTTATCATTGTGTTTGTGCATATATATATACATATATATATATATATATATATATATATATATATATATATATATATATAAACATATATATAATCATTATTAAAGGGAAGAGGCCACACACAGATGTATAGGCTGTCTTTATTCCAACGTTTCGTAGTTGTCCAATCAATTACATCATCAAGGCTGTTAAAATGAAAAATAAAATTCCTAATAAAATGGTTAAAACTAAAACTAAAAATTAAGAAATGTAAAAGCTGAAAATTACTCTTATAAAATGTAAGAAATATACACATTAAAATTAAAGGAATTAAATTTTAAAAAGGACACATTAAAATGAAACATGACTGAACACATAGTAAACAAAAATTGAAAGCAGCAGTGAACCTACAACTCTCCATGAATATCTGACCCCAAAATGATGACAGAAGATAACCGAAACCGAGGGTGTCTTGTAGCATTCGCGATTTCCTGGTCCTCACACCAAACTGAAAACTCTTTTTCATCTGAAACCTAAGATTAGGCTACGCGGCGCTTCCCGGAAAACGATCAGCCGATCACGATGAAACGAACTGACGGACATTGTCCCATGAAAAAATCTAATGAACACATTCACCTTAAAACATCAATCTCTCAACACAGCAACGAATTTCACACCTCAATATGAGCAGAATAAGTGAACGTCGAAAACACCTCTTGTCGAATCATTGAGAGAAATTCTTACTGACTATACTAGATGTCATATTC
>NC_087211.1:37608634-37623634 GCF_015104395.2 Macrobrachium nipponense
TGATTCACTCGTCTTCTCTGGTTTTCATATATTGCCCCAGTGCTCTGTTCTCGATGTTGACGCAGTCCTCTATGCTTAGTAGTCCCCTCACTCCTTCCTTTCGTCTTATGTATAGTCTGTCCGTATTTGCTCTTGGGTGTAGTGCTTTGTGTATTGTCATATGTTTCCTCGTTTTATGGTCTATGCTGCGAAGTTCTGCCTTAGTCCATTCCACTATTCCTGCGCTGTATCTGATTACTGGCACCACCCATGTGTATATGGCTTATATCATATTTCCGGCGTTGAGTTTTGACTTAGGTATCGCCTTGAGTCTCTGCATATATTCTTTCCTGATCGTGTCCTTCATCTCTTGGTGTTTTATATCCACTTCTTCCATTATTCCCGGGTATTTGTATCCCGTCTCATCTATGTGTTTGATGTTGTTCCCATCTGGTAGCTTTATCCCTTCAGTCCTTGCTACTTTGCCCTATTGTATGTTGACTAAGCCACATTTTTCTATTCCAAACTCCATCCTTGATGCTCTTACCATACAGCTTGATGTCGTCCATGAACATCAGATGGTTGATTCTGTTGCCTCTTTTCTTGAGTTGGTACCCAGCATCCATCTTCTGCAGTACTTTTGTCAAGGGAATCATGGCTCCTACGAAGAGTAGTGGGGACAGTGAGCCGCCCTGGAAGATCCCTCTCCTGATATTAACCTCTGCTAGTCTTATTCCAGAGTTTGTAAGTATTGTATTCCAGTTGCGCATTGTATTTTTGAGGAAGCTGATGGTGTTTTCCTCTGCCCCATATATTTTCAGGCATTCTATTAGCCATGTGTGTGGTATCATGTCGAAGGCTTTCTTATAGTCTATCCATGCCATGCTTAGGTTGGTTTTCCTTCTCCTACTGTTCTTCGTTACCATTTTGTCTATCAGGAGCTGGTCTTTTGTGCCTACACTTCCTTCTGCAGCCTTTCTGTTGGTGGGGGATGGTGTTTGTATCCTCTAGGTAGTTGTGTAAGTGTTTACATAATAAAAATATGGAATGTTAGTCCATATATATAAAAATCTAAAACTAAAGAGGTTCTACCAGATTGCTTGCAGGAATGTGATCAGACTAGAGACGCTAAAGATGACGTATACAATAAGTATGTAAGCTAAGATAACATGCCGTCACCTGTAGTCATTCAATTGTTTATAAACATTAGTCCAAGCTCCCTGCTTGAGACAACTACCCCGACCTATTATTCAAACGGCCTACGTGATCTGTAGCGTGTCTCATTCGATTGTGTGTTCGTATGAAACTATGTCATCTGATAGTATGTTCATATGTTCGAACTACTGTCTGTTCCTTCATAACTTGTAACAGAGATGGTAGACAAGCAGAACAGAGTTAGCTATCGTCATTAGAAGACCTGTACCTCTTTACCTAAGCTTTATCATGTAGAGGAATAGGATTAGCCATCATCATTGGCAGAAGCGATCAAGCTATCGTTATTAGAGACTTGTACAATCATACCTGATCTTCACCATGTAAAACTTCAGAAGAAAATTATATCTATTTTTATACTTAGTGTTTTCTACAAGAACCTCACCGAACCATGAGTTTAACACATCGTCGTAAAGATAATACCGACTTCGTAAGTGATCTACAAAACCCCAGACACTCCATTGAAGATGGAAGTGCAATACCAACCGACTTAGCGTATAGATTATCGCTAGTCTAACATTACCTCATAGGCGCCTTATCATACAAGGCACAAGCCCTAATATTGGTGGCCAGCGGACCAGAAGAACTCTTACAACGTCCTACGAAGAAAAACAGAATAATAAATCATGAAGTCAACGACGACGAAAAGCAGCAGATTCTTCAAGCAACCTAGTATCATCATTAGTGAGCGACTTCAGAAAACAACAAGATTCGTCAAGCAACTTAGTTATATCATCGTTAGTGAATAACTTCAAGAAACAAAAACCGACGTGTCCTTTTCCTACGGCAACGGAAGCTTCGTCTCTCATTAGAATCATTCAAGAAAACATCGTTAGTGAGCGTTTCCGGCACTGCAAGAAAACAAACCGAACGCGTCTGCAGCATCGATTTTCAAGGGCTCGAATCATCGAAACAACGCGCACGGGGGAAACTGAAGCCAAACCAGGTCGTCCGCTAAATAGAGAAGGAGGACAAGGCCGTTGTCGTTATCGGAACACGTGACTTCCCACAAAAGCAAGCTAAGTACAATTTTTTATTCATTTCGGAGATAACTTTGAGTGTTTCCTTTGCGAGGTCGAATTTCGTTATTCCTGTGGCTGAAGTACGAGACATTCTTAATCTTACTTTTTTACAAGAAATTATCTACATCATTGAGATTTCGCTACTGCGAGTTTTTATCTTTGAGTGTCTGTTTCCAGAAGTTCTACTGAAATATCATAATCATATACTATGTTAATTTATCATTTTGGGTGATTATTAATCCCTTACGTAAACAAATCATATTAAAACAGTGAATATGCGTTTACGCAGTGGACGTCTGTATTTATACAGATGCATGGATAGGGTCGTTAAGCACCGTAGTGATTAGAAAACACACAAAAAACAAGTGGAACACCCGTACAAATCTATATAAATTAGAGGTAACACTATTTCGGGTCTTGACAATAATGCTCCTTTGCAAGTCCCGATCGCAGTTTTAGCCTTGAGTTTTTTTGAGTTATATAAAATATCGAACCTCAATGACTCAACTTAACTTTAAAAATATGGCTGGATTGCAAGGAATAACATGTCTGTAAAAACTTTCATCAGGCTAAATGCGCTGACCAGGATCCCTCACTATTTCAAATTTTTAGCAAAGAATGAAGTACAAACAGTTAAGATTGAATGCAGTAGAGATAACTCGTCTTAATTAGTAATCGCTCAGTTTCCTAATAGTTCGTCATTCATTGCTTTATACGTAACCAGCAACATAATGCTAAAAAACACACAATACGTTTGCCGATGGTAATAAAGAGAAGGATCCTAATTATTACAAAAAGAAATAGAAAACAGTAGCCCGTTCAGAATCAAACAAGCAAACTCGGTGACTGTGTCACCTAGTTCAAGCGGTCAAGGTTAGTTAAATCTGCCGAGTTTTCAAAGCGAAGCAAACAAATTCCACACAATAAGCGACTCTAGCAGAGTGGGGAAAAGCGATGTTGGTTCATACATACCGATATCTTTTTGAACTAAAAAGGATTTTTCCTATGCATCACACGACCGTATAAGTAATCAGAGCAAGGTTTTCGTTTTAATTTTAAATACATTAAGTTATAATAAATACTGGTGGATTAAGCCCAACTGTACGCGCCGTAAAAAATTAGAATATCTTGTTTTATTCTTAATACACGTAATATCTTGTATTTACGGACTCACCGTCTGTTGTTCGAACTTCCCTAATGAGAAGTCCGGATAAGCGAGCGCTTACAGATACCTCTATAGTTATAAAAAAACATTGATCTGTATGTAGTGTAATTGTAAGATCCATCTAGGGGTATACAAAATATTATCTTACATCCTGCAAATAAGGAAGTGTTTATCAAAGGAAAATCCTATAAACCTTCAAACATAGTAAAATCCGTTTGAACAAAAATGAGAACAGTTAATCAAATAATAACTTATATAAAGGAACTATTACATTTGTCTCATAAATCGTAACATTGTTCAAATGACCCAACAGAATTCTCCCACAACCGCAGTCGTACTTTGCACGCAAAATCTCGAGAAGCATGCACCCTCGAATGTCTTAGTGCGTGTAAAAAGACTTTGCTGGGAAATGAAATTTTAATCCTTCCCGACACTCTGAAATATACGATTTCCGCGAACAAAGCCCTAAAAGTATACATATCGTGGATACAGAAGTTATAAATATCGCATTTTTTCATTGTTGCTAATTTTTAATCCCGCCCAATCAGTCGTGGATGAATCTCTCTTATATTCATATCTAAAGTAATATCAATAAAAGTCATTCAAGCAGAGGTGATTCAGCAGATTTTTTTTATCTTCTACCTGAATACCAGGAAGTTCTCCACTAGCGAGTGATCTCTGGGAGAAAACGGATGTCATTGAAAACAAAAATACGGTCTAAGGACAAACAAAGCTATAATACGTACCTTCGTGTAGAACCCCAATGAAATTTCAAAATAGAGATAAATGACGAAGTTGAAAAATGTTAGTAATAGGAGCCATTAGGAAAAAAAATCAAATAAGCCCATATAATTTTTCCCTCAAACGTCATGCATAAAAGATCGGACTTGGCGTATCTGCGCAGATTACTGTCGCTTAAACAAGGAAACGACTCCCGATAATTTCCAGTGCGATGTACCGACGACATCTTATCTCTGTTAGGTTAGAATAATTTTTTTTTCACCTACTTGGACTTACTTAAAGGCTTTTACCTGATACCATTACCTAAGTGATTGTACCTCATATACCGTTTTCAGCACACTCAGGGGACATTATCAATTTTTACGTATGCCTCCGGCTTACGTTGCACCCCAATATAATATAGTGTTTGGAGACTTTTAGGGGTATAACCTACATGCCTATATGGATGATCTTGTAATCTTTCTAATACCTTAGAAGTACATTCACATAAAGTAGAGCTAGTGCTACAGAGACAAAGACAAATAATCTCAGAGTAACATATCTAAATGAGAGTTTTTTAAAACCGAACATGTTTTATCTAGGTTTTATGTGTCGGTCAGGTCAATTAAAAGTAGTCCATGGTAAGGTGTCGGCTATTCCTAACTTTCCGGGTACTTATTAACGTAAAAGGGGGATACAGCACTTTCGCGCTTTAGTGGGTATTACAATCGTATGTAAATATGTAACTCTTCAATCATGACAGCTCCTTTAACAGATCTTACGAAGAAGAACGTAGATTTATTATGGTCTGAAAAGCATCAACAGGCGTTCGATATCTTAAAAAGCGGAAAATGCAGCTTACCTAACTTAAAAAAATCCCTGATTTAAATAAGGAATTTTTTTTATTGCAACAGACGCCTCAGACCAAGGGGTAAGAGGGTATTACTTCAGTAATATGATAAACAATTCTTCCTATAGCTTTTTATTCACGTAAACTAAAGCCCTCTGAAAGTAAATATGCAGTAATAGCAAGGAAGGGCTAGGTATCTTAACACTAGTACATTTTAAGTTCATAATCTATGGCTATCCTGATAAAGTCCTTACTGAACATGAGTCCTTTACCGAGTTTTTCAAAGGCTTTAATCACAGTCCAAAAGGAACTCGGTGACAAATGATCATTCAGGTCTTTGGAGCCAAGATAAGATATCTACCTGGGAAAGCAATTATCATAGCTGACGCATTATCCCGCAATCCCGCACCATACTGCAAAGAACCATTAATTAGACTAAAAGATATAGAAACATCCGTACCTATTGTTAAAACCGTATCTAAACAAGAAAATTCCTTAACCAAGAGATCGCGAGCATGAATATCTGGGTCGGAGCGCAGAACTGTTACAAACTGAACAAAGCAAGCGTCAACAGACATAACCCAAACAATAAACACTTCGAACGGAAACAGAGTCAGCAGCAATAAACCACCAAACAATAAACACTTCGAACGGAAACAGGGTCAGTGGCTAGGCAAAAAACAATACACACTTCGAGCAGAAACCAAAAATAAAGCAAAAGTATACTTAAAGTATGTGTATCAGAATAATGTAAATCAAATGAATATTATATGTAGGTCTGTGACGAGGTAAACCCGAAGAACACAGCAGATGACTAACGACCAGGTATTAGTAATAATCTCTTTCATACCAATCGTCATAAACTGGTTGCATTCCGTCATCCAGGGTTCCCTCCTATGTCACAGAAAGCCAAATCACTATTTTACTGGCTACAATGCTTACAGATATAAAAAAGCACATAACTGATTGTAACACGTGTCATGAAAACAAGGGACACACTAAGACACCTGTCAGTTTAGGAGCCTATCCTGTGCCAAATCAATCCTTGAAAAGAATATACTAGAAATTATTAACAGAAATTTACGAGTCTGACAGAGGGAAATAAACACTTCTTATGTGTTAATAGTTCCTTGACACGTTATATAGAATTAATAGCACTAACAAAAAACACCCCGCAATTGAGTGCGTACGATGGATGATGATGTGCTAAATCAGTAAATATGGAATTCAACACATAATAATCTGTGACTCGGGTGGTGTAAATCAATAATAATCTCCTTAACACGTTGTGTGAATTCCTTTCCATTAAGAAAACCAATAATATATTTGATCACCCAGAGTCAATCGGTTTGGTAGAATAACGGATAATTAAATAGGAAGTGTCAATGTCTTACGAGTTACAACTCGTGATATTGGATCCGACCGGATTATAGCGGTTCTCGCGGTTTTAAATACCTTTATCATTTATATCTTGTATCTATAGAATTGATGCCGCAAGTAGCCTTATACGGTACGCCGCTAGAACATTTTTACCACATATTCAAGCCAAACCATTAATTTATCAAATATATATAAATAAATAAATAAATAAAAAAATAAATAAATATGGATACAAGTGGAGTCAATATAATACACTCGTAAGAAGTCGGAAGGGTTCAAATTATAATAAAAAAAGGAATCACGATAATATCAATAAGCAAAACGTAACCATTAAATATCCAAATATATATCGTAAAGATTTTGAACTCTAACTTAACGCTTTAGTAAGGACAAATAAGCTAAAAGTTCAAACACATATCAAAACCTACTGACATATTGTCTGTCCCGGTGATTTATATTCGTAGTCAATGAAAAAAAAAAAAAATTAAATAAATAAATAAATAAAATAAACTAATAATAAATAAATAAATAAAATAAAATAAAAGAGATTTTAAAGTCAGGAAGTCTAGAAGTGAAAAATGTTATCTATGGAATAATCCTATATGAATCTATACAGGGCTAATAATATATATAGAATTTGTATGGAAACTTTTTCATATAGTTTGAATAAGGAATATTTATTAACATAATGCCAACATGAACTAACTATATTGTTCCAATTTTGGTACTGTTGTTTTTTTTTTTTCAGACATTCTTCTCATGCGGGTGGAGAATTTAAACACTAAAATATCATTGAAAATTACTAAAGTCGGATAATCTTACAGCAAAAAAGTAACGTAACTCTTAGCTGGCTGAGAGCAATCTCCTGCCAAGTGACGACGTCATCATTGCCGTATCAGCATTGTTCCTTTTAACCTCAATAATCTGCTTACACAGGCTTCATCTGTGTGTCGTCTCTGCTTGCAAAAGCAGATTGACTGGAGAAAGGAATGCTTAGTTCATGAACTTCACATGTGGTTCATAGGTCACATGACGGGCCACATAACATATTCTTATCCGTGTGTGTAATGCAATTAGTTAAGGACTTGTAATCATTTTAAAATTAATGAACAATATAAGCATAGAATTTCTATAACAACAAAATGAATTAATTTTTTTTTCTGAACTCATAGACATTTGGAAGTATCACGATATGAATATGAAATATTTACTTGCAACATTAGCCTATTACAATTCAAGTAAAACATTCATGGAAAATGTCACATTTTCTTGGAAAACCCAAAGTTTATTTAGAAATTAGTTACATAGTGGGTGGGTTTTCGTTGCATCTCCTACCTATTAATAAAGTTTTTAAAAAAAATTAACCTCAGAGGATGCGCACGAGAAAATTGAATATGAAACTTTTGTTAGGGCACATAGAATCATGATTAATATTCTCTTTGACTCTTATGCTGCCTGGCAATCTTACAAATAGCTCCATTTTCCACTTCTTTGTCTTAGTAACTTACTACCAGTAATATCGAATTTTCTTTGAGATTCGTATTGATATCTATTTATTTTTATAATTATGGATATTTTTACGAGTCATCATAGACCTGGATAGGTTCACTCATTGTTAATGCCATGGTGATAAAAAAAGTTTGTACAGCGGACTCTTTTGATTCCAAAAATATCAAGCGAATTCATGTGGGTTAAGTCTGGTCTAAATGGCTCTCTCCCCTCCCCTGTATTTGGATGTCGTCTGAATTTACTTTGCCCTTGTGACAAGTATAATTTCACTTGCAGGCTGATTAATGGAACCGGTTACAGTATCCTGCAGTACGAGAGTTTCACATAGCAACTTCAAAAAATCGTTCGTCGCAGCGGACGACTACAGTCAAGTAACAACCGCCTACAATGTGAAAGGAATTTCATGGACTTCTTCGACCGACACCGTATCTCGTCGTTAATCTCGTTTTAATGCGGAACGCTCCGGCGGCTGTCGGAATTCGACTACAAAAGGGACATACTTCCGACAATTACGACCCGAAGGATATTCAACTCTACTTTGCTGGCGAAGGACTCGTGCTGGGGATGTTTTTTCTTTTTTTTATTCATCGCGAACGTAATCGTGTAGCTTAGGATGCAGAGAATAAGTATGAGCGCAAAATGGAACGTTGGACCCGCCCAGGCAAATTTTCCCTTGTTTTAACCATTTGAAAAAGGCCGTTTCATTTGGCTAAAGGTGGTTGTCTGGAACTGTGTAATGGACGAAAAGTTGTTTCGAAAGCTAGTTAAAAGTGTAGTAGTATAACCTCGGTCATGTATCCTATATATATAAAGTATCATGTATCCTATATATAATTGATCATAAATAACAGAGTCGAAATATATCTTTGCGTGTACGCAATAGGAATCTCTTATATAGATGATCATAAATAACGGAATCTAAATATATCTTTGCGTGTACGCAATAGGAATCTATTTAAAGTGCACATATATTAATCATAATTATATGAATCCATATACATATGTATGAACAAATCAGGTAGCCTCTAATCAATATGTTACCTTTTATCTTACCAATATCTGCAGTTATTTATGAGTTAGTATATTGATTAATGAATCAGATACATAACAGTTAGCATAAAAATCAACGAATCAATCAGCATAATCATTAATAATTTTATCAATTCATATATGAAATTTTTTTATCAGTTAAAATATGATTGTTATCATGTTAATCTTTCATTCTATGCAATTATCAGAGTACATTAGTATTTCTGTAGCATAAGTATCTTAAAGAGATGAAGTGAAAAACTGTATCATTATATATCCTGTGATCACTATTATTTACCAATATCATTGTTTTATATTTTATTACTTGAATCAATTCATGTACACCATGAATTTTTATTTACTAATATATATATATATTCACATAGTGTCTGTATCACACTCCTATAAGTCAAATGCAAGTCAAGTTTGAGTAATATTCAGTGGTTGGTTTTGGTAGCTGACCGAGCTAATGTAAGTGTTTACATAATAAAAATATGGAATGTTAGTCCATATATATAAAAATCTAAAACTAAAGAGGTCAACCAGATTGCTTGCAGGAATGTGATCAGACTAGAGACGCTAAAGATGACGTATACAATAAGTATGTAAGCTAAGATAACATGCCGTCACCTGTAGTCATTCAATTGTTTATAAACATTAGTCCAAGCTCCCTGCTTGAGACAACTACCCCGACCAATATTCAAACGGCCTCGTGATCTGTAGCGTGTCTCATTCGATTGTGTGTTCGTATGAAACTATGTCTGATAGTATGTTCATATGTTCGAACTACTGTCTGTTCCTTCATAACTTGTAACAGAGATGGTAGACAAGCAGAACAGAGTTAGCTATCGTCATTAGAAGACCTGTACCTCTTTACCTAAGCTTTATCATGTAGAGGAATAGGATTAGCCATCATCATTGGCAGAAGCGATCAAGCTATCGTTATTAGAAGACTTGTACAATCATACCTGATCTTCACCATGTAAAACTTCAGAAGAAATTATATCTATTTTTATACTTAGTGTTTTCTACAAGAACCTCACCGAACCATGAGTTTAACACATCGTCGTAAAGATAATACCGACTTCGTAAGTGATCTACAAAACCCCAGACACTCCATTGAAGATGGAAGTGCAATACCAACCGACTTAGCGTATAGATTATCGCTAGTCTAACATTACCTCATAGGGCGCCTTATCATACAAGGCACAAGCCCTAATAGTTGTATAGGCTTTCACTGATGATACCTATTAATAACTTCCACATTATTGGTAGGCAAGTGATAGGCCTGTAGTTACTGGCTATATTTCCCTTACTCTTGTCTTTTTGTACTAAGGATGTTCTTCCTGTGGTCATCCATTTGGGCGCATGGTGATTTGTAATACAATGCTGGAGTTGTTCTGCTAATCGTGGGTGTAGAGCCTTAAAGTTTTTGAGCCAGTATCCATGGACTTCATCGGGACCTGGGGCTTTACAGTTGGGCATTTTCTTTAGTTGGTATCTGACTGTGTCTGTCGTGATGTCAGTGAATCTTTTTTTTTATTCTCCCTGTTTCTTCAGCCTTGACTTCCTGGAGCCATGTTGCATGTTTGTTGTGTGATACCGGATCGCTCCGGATGTTTTCCCAGTCTCTTACTTGGTTCGGCTTAAAGAATTTCTTGGTGGTTGTCTTCCCCTCTTAGTTGGCTGTGTAGTCTTTTCTGGTTGGTTCCGAATAGTTTGTTCTGTTCGTATCCCTTATTCCTGTTCAGGTACCGTTGGATCTTATGTGCTTTGGCCTTAAGCCTCTGTTTTACATCTTCTATTTTGTTGTTTAGTCCCCTCTCGTGTACTTTGTATTTCTCGTTCAGTTCTTCCCTTGTTTTCTTGCTTCTTAGCCTTTTTTCTGCCATCTCTTTGAGTTTACTCAAGACATTCTGTTGAAGTAATCTAGAAGACTGGCTCTGCAGAAAGTCAAGTATGCTATGTCCCTTGATGCAGACTTCTAATAGAAGATCTCTGTCAAAGCGGGCAAATAGTCAGATACCTAGATCTACTCTTGCAGATGTCTTCCTTCTGGTCATTCTGTTTGGATAATCTAGAAGACCGGCTCTGCAGAAAGTCAAGTATGCTATGTTCCTTGATGCAGACTTCATTTAGAAGATCTTTGTCAAAGCGGTCAGATAGTCGGATATCTAGATCTATTCTGGCAGTTGTCTTCCTTCTGGTTATTCTGTTGGAATAATCTAGAAGACTGGCTCTGCAGAAAGTCAAGTATGCTATGTCCCTTGATGCTGACTTCTAATAGAAGATCTCAGTCAAAGCGGGCAAATAGTCGGATATCTAGATCTATTTTTCTTGCCAGGATTGGTCTTCCTTCTGAAATCTATTTCTGTCATGATCTATTCTTGGGCAGGATGTTCTTCTTTGGTTCTTTCGTTAGAATAATCTAGAATATCTGGCTCTGCCACCTCCTCGCTCTCTCTCTCTCTCTCTCTCTCTCTCTCTCTCTCTCTCTCTCTCTCTCTCTCTCTCTCTCTCTCTCTCTCTCTCTCTCTCAATTGCCCAC
Source organism: Macrobrachium nipponense (assembly GCF_015104395.2). NCBI lineage: Eukaryota > Metazoa > Arthropoda > Malacostraca > Decapoda > Palaemonidae > Macrobrachium > Macrobrachium nipponense. The sequence continues at coordinate 37,620,049 of NC_087211.1, forward strand.
AGGGAGATTTAAAGTCTTACACAGTTATTCTATAGTAATTGTGTTTAATAGTTTGGGAATAGAAATGTTGGAAGCGATAATGAATCGGTGGTAAATGGACTTGACTATTTTGGCTCGGTTGGCAGTCTTGTAAACAGTATTTGAGCAATTTACCATAAATGTTCAATGGCATACGATCGCAGAAAGTGGTTTGTCTCTGGGTACTGCAGAGGTGCTACAATCACCCTGCCCATATTCAATTTTTTAACAGGTATTTATTAATCATAACGCTTTTTATGTACAGCCTTATGCAACACATTTTACAACAATGACAATTTCTGGTGAAATTATAGTGATATCAATATCATGATAACTATCATTAAACCCAGGTGTTCCTAAGTAATCGGTGTTTCCCCTGATCTACTTTACATCTGGGAAGGTGCCGTTCGGCGAGCCATGAAGTTAGACGAGGATTGTCGCTTCTGACGGTGATGATGAGGATGAGCTGTTCTTTGACAGCGGTGACTATTAATATTAAATTTATGAATGCTTGTCTGTATCATTATCTATCAATTTTAAAATGTTAATTATTTTACAGTTTTACAGACACCATCTAATTGTAGAATAATTATTCCCATTGTCCAATCTATCTCATCACATTATACGAACAAGAGAACAACAGGTAGAGGAAAACGACCACACACACACACTTACAATCTAAGATCAAAAAATATAATTTCCCACGACAATTCTCAGGCAACACAGTAGAATGAGGTTGTTGAACATCATAGTGGAGCTCATTAGCAAAAACCACTCCATCATTGTTGGGTTATAATGTAGCAAAATCATGGGATATTATAATGTGCAATGTATGTTTTTCCAATGTGTTGTCCATTCAGACGAGAAAGAGTAGGGGGTGGGAAAATTGGAGTGGAGAAGATGAGGGAGTGGGAGGGGGAGTGGTGTGATAGAAGGATTGGTATTCTAGGGGGAAGGAGGGAAATGATGAAGGGGAGGGGTTAAGTCGACTTATCCGAACCTGTGCTCAGGTGTTCGGGTCCTGACTGACAACTTGGAATCATAAGAGTAATCTCCCAAAGTATATAAATTTACCTAACTTCTATAACATTACAATTGACGGCGAGGTGTTGTAAACATTGTGTTAGAATTTCATCAATGTCCGACTAAAAGCCTTGGAGATATTCCCGAAAAACGATATAGGGCTTGCTACATCATTACAAGGATACCCACTAAAAATAAAAAAAAGGGGAGCGCCTGATTGAAGCCACAACCTACTTACGAATAGAGGTGCATGTGCGTGCAGATATTTTAACGTTAGAAAATCACTGATTCCACCCATTTCCCTAAACCACCCAACCGTCATAATTAAGAACTTTAACAAAAATAATTAGAAACCTTCATTGAGCGCCATCAGGAGAGAGTGCAACAAGAGCGAAATCAGTGAATTACGTCTGAGAGTAATTGAATGACTGATATTCTAATTCACCGTAATTTATTTTGAGCGGGTCCACCACGTCGTCTATTTCAGCGCCGGCTTTAAAATTCTGTCACATTTTTTGAGGAATATATATAACATATAATATTAATATCGACGATTACTAATTTCATCTCGTTTGCCAATAATGTTGGCGTCATCTTTTCCTTCCAGGATGGAAACGCCCGACAATGCTGATTGATTGCGTGAAAGGGAGAAGTATGAATGATGTCATGAATATGCTTCCGTGCGAAGATTTCAACTGGCAAACGAGCAGGTAAATTCATCAGGGATTGCAGAAAGAGAGGAAACTGATTAAGTAAACAAAAGGAAAGACCACTTCACTGACGACTATTACGTTTATATATACATTGGCTTCTTGAAAAACGTATGCACAACTATATATATATATATTATATATATATATATATATATATATATATATATATATATATATATATATATATATATATATATATATGTCACATCACACTACCGTGATTCATATACATACATCGAACTACAAAATTTAATGTCCTTAAATATCTAATTCGCTCCTCTACCTCGGAATTAATATATTTTCATGCATGTTAACCGAATTTGTTGGTTAGATGGTTCGCGCCCGTGAGCCGACGAAATTCTTATCGACTAAAAATTCCCTTCGGTTAACATATATGAAAATGAAAATATCAATTCCGAGGCAGAGCGAATTAGATTTTAAAGGACATTTGTAGCTCGATATTAATATATACAATAAAATTATTATATTTATATGATAATATATATATAATATATAATATATATTCACTCAAAAAAACATGATTATACTATTATTATCAATATTGTTCAGAGCATTACTATCATTAGATAAATAGGCCTTCAAGTCGCAATAACCACTTCCACACACACAACAGAGCACCATCACGCAGGAAGAGAAACAAAACAGTTACAGATACATTAACAAATCAGTGAATATATACAAGGTCTTTGTATATATATATATATATATATATATATATATATATATATATATATATATATATGTGTGTGTGTGTGTGTGTGTGTGTGTGTGTGTGTGTGTGTGTAATATATGAAGGAAAACATGAATGGAATCTTACTCTAAATCAACCTCAGTCAGTCTTATTGTATTACCAGCAAACCTTATATAATAATTCTCCTAAGGAAATGAACGAATAAAACCAACAGGACTGTCACTTTCATCAGCGAAGGCTCTGACTCATAAACTTTATAACAAGTCTTGATAATCAGCGAAACTCATCATCAGAATAAATACTTATCAACAATGCAGCCCTTAAAACCTGCAACATAACCTCCTCACGTAGCCGAAGAGCCTGACTAACCATCCAAAGTAACCAACCTAAATGGTCAGGTTATGAAAAACTAAAAACAAATAAAAAAAAAAAAAAAAAAAAAACCTGCCTCACGAAATTCAAAACTAGTTTCTTCAGCTAAACAAGCTGACTTTTCAGCTTCTTATTCAGTATCGTAACTCGTATGTGAAAGCCGTGTTGTTGACAGAACAGCCACTTCATTACCGAAACAACCAGTGTTTTAAGTAAAACGAACTGTACTTTCATATACGGTCTGATAAATTGAATCCCCCCCAAAGTGTTGTTGGCAAAATAATCATTCTTATAAGTAGGAAGACGTATGCCATGCGCAGAATTCTTACGCTCAAATATTCGTTATTAATTTTGAATTTTTTCTGCACCTTGACCCGAGTTGACGACTTTTATCCAACTGGGGTATTTTGAAACCAGGTGAGCTGTTTTTTTTTTTTTTTATTATATTTTATTTATTTTTCATTTAGATTACTCCTGTTCAGTTTCTCCACGTAGCCAAAATATATCTTTTAATTTGGTCTTGTCTGTTTTCTGCGACAGAGAAACATTTTGCTGCAACTACGTACATACGTCATTATTATTATTATCAACATCACCCCTGATGACGTCCCACGCAAAGGGTCTCAGCAATTTCGCCAACTCGGACCTTTCTTGTGCCTTCACTTCCACAGATCTCCACTTACCTCCAGTCTTCCGTCTCAGAGGTCTCGATTAAGTAGGTCTAGGTCTTGAAATTCTCCTGGTGCCT
>NC_087211.1:37628634-37658634 GCF_015104395.2 Macrobrachium nipponense
CACCCACTCTATGTATGTATGTATGTATATACAAAATCATTTGCGCTAACACACTCGTTAATGCAATTCTACATTCTGTATACATTAAGACTCGCACATATGTCCACACACACACACACACATACAAGTTCATCAAGAGAAACTCCCCAACTGCCAGTAACAATAGGTAAAAGAGGTAAAATATTCTTGAAAATCATTCCAGGAAATGAGGTGAAAAGAAATAAAAAGCGCTGTTCGATACGGATTGTGGAGCGAGTCTTTGTTGGGTTCAGAGAAACTCAAGATTTAAAAGAAGCGAAGGACTCTAATTGTGATTTGATTCGCTTGGGCCGAGAAATGTCCAGCCATCGGTCTTGAGGATGAATCTGGTCGTTTTCCTTTCAGTTTTTCCTGGCGTTTCTGTTGTCTGCATGGATACGTTCTGTTACGACTCGTATTGTGTTTACTCGTCTTATTTGCATTCTTCTCCGTAATTTGAACTCGAAAAATATCGACGGTAGACATTCATAATTGGAAACACTGGGACCACGAGAGAGAACGAAAGTGTGTGTGTGTGTGTTGTGCGTGCACGCGCTAACTGGTGGCAAGGAGGAGAAAGGCTTGTGTGGACCGCCGTTTTGCAGCATAAAGATTACATGTTTTAACTGCTACCATACATGGTTTTTTTTTTCCGCCAGCCAATATTCCTCACAAAGATATGCATTCATTCTTAACTTCTACTTAATATATATAAATAAATATATATACTATATATATATATATATATTATATATATATATATATATATATATATATATATATACGTGTGTCATTTATATTTGTTGCCACTGAGTTACCGGAAGACATCGTTCAGCTAGAAAAAGCCAAGAACTCCCAATCGAGGATGAAGCCCCTGTGTTATGGTACGGAAATCGAGAAGGGTTCGGCACCACAAAACAAACCTGATCCCAAAAGAAAAATCTATCAATCATCTATCATTGAACTTCATCCCTTGAATATAAGCTTGTATTTACGCATACTTGTCTAAAAAACGGGTAGAACTGGAGTTACTAGACCTTTGACTCCACCTTACTGGAAGTAAAACAACTATATATAACTGCATCAGCGTCAGCTATAAAATAAAGTTCACAAACCACCAATGCGAGAGGTTCAGGTGGCTTTATTTTCTCCATAGCAAAATGAGAACAGCCAATAAGAAATCAGACCTCAGACAGAGATCTGGAAAGATTCATTAAAGAATTCCAGGGAACTGGAAGGAAGGGGAGGAGGAGACGCCACCTGATCCGGACGACACAAATAGAAAACGGACCTGAGATCGTCTCCTCTTCTTCAGGTTCTTCAGGAGGGAAAACGATCAGACTGGTCTGGATTACAGGGTTACTGGAGAACATTTTCGGCTCTCCTGCATCGGGATGGCTGCTGGAATCCTCAAAAAAAGTATACATCACTATTTTTGGGCTTTTAAGGAAATTTCGTTTTTCCGAGAGAAATACACATTCCTTTGGTTGGACCTTGTAGAGGTATTTCCATTTTTAGTTTTCTGAAAAAAAAGAAAAAAAAAAAACTATTGAGATGGCTTTGTCTGTCTGCCCGCACTTCTTCTGTCCGCAGTCAGAGATAAAAACCTACGGAGGCCTGCAATTGGTATGTTGGTCATCAACACTCCAGTCATCAAACATACCAAATTGCAGCCCTCTAGCCTCAGCAGTTTTTATTTTATTTACGGTTAGAGTTAGCCATGTTCGTTCTCTGGCAACTCTATAAGACAGACCACCACCGGGCCGTGGTTGAAAGTTTCATGGAACACGGCTCTAACAGCATTATATGCTGTACAGAAAACTTGATCGCAACGAGAAAACTTCGGCGTATTTCTTACTTTTTTTTCTGAAAAAGCATTACACTCCTTAAAATAATTTCCATATGGCTAGCCTTGGCTTTCAAGTCTGCCCGCATTCATGCAAGAGCCCGTGCAGACATAAGACCAGGGTAACAGAACAATAACCTGGCCTCTGGTGGTCTTCAACTGAAGGCCAAAAAAAAAAAGAATTGCTATATGTCCAAGTTTCATAGGACTTCCGAAGAATGCTCGCCTAATTCTTGGCATATACATAATGTTTACTTATTATTCTCCACACACACACACACACACACACACACACACACCCATATATATATATATATATATATATATATATATATATATATATATAATATATATATATATAATATATAGTAAGTAATTCAGAAGATGGACCTATTCACATGGAAGAAAACCCACAGGGGCCACTGACTTGAAATACAAGCTTCCAAAGAAAATGTACTTCGTTAGGAAGAAGTAAGAGGAGACAGAGAGAAATAAAAAAAAGAAGAGATCTCACTAATTAAAATAGAAAGAAATAAATCAATGAATACATAAAAATGTATGAAAATGGGAGGGGAATAGTATTAGGTGAGTGATACATTGTATCTTCGCCTGAACTTCTGAAGTTCCAGTTGCACGAGATACATACCTAAGAAAGAATAAATTTCCAACAAGGCGACTGCGCTTCGTTTGCATTTTACTCTAAATTGACATTTTCTGAATATCTTATAAAATCAGTATACTTTCTTCCTTGTCAAGTATCAAATAAAATGCGCGTAGAAACAGAAATGAACTCTCCTGTCTCGGTCGATTAGCCAGAAACCAATGATTCACTCCACACAGGACCAAATTCAATGGGTAAAATTCGGTTCACTAGTTGTTTTAAAATTATCTGGCCTTATGTCAGCACACGCTTCTGCTCCCGCATCGGCGAGGAAACGCCAAACCATTTCTACAGATACCCAGCAGCCTCAACTGAAACGTTCAGAGTGAACGATATGCATATACAGTGGATGGTATTAAATATTATACACTACTACATGCATCCAAGACCCTCCTTCAAGAACGGAATAATACTTGTTTACGTATAGAACGAGTGCGTCCGTAAGACAGCTTGAACACTTTTCCGTACCATTGTTGGCAAAAAGACGTCAGAATCTGCAAAAAAGGGCAAAATTCGTTGCAAGTTCCATCCTCTCCCGATGAACATACGTAAAGTTGCAACCGTAGCTTACATAAAATTATCAATGATGCCAGTCCACCAAAGATCATTTCCTTTCTACACTTCTCTTACGAGACCTAACTCGCCTTTTTGCATCGTAACTTCATCATTGTTCTCCTCAAAGGGTGACCTGGTGCGGGTCACGCGCGGGGTCACTTGTTCAAGAGAGGAAGAGGCTGGTTGTGGGCCTTGGTGCTCGGCCTAACCAACCAACCAACCAACCAAGAAGAGGGTCCCTAAAGTTTGGCAGCACCTGGACCGACGCTGATTCACGTCCGTCACTTGAGTGGAGAAGCTTTGCTAACTTTGAGTTGTTAACAACTCAGGACCTTCATAACATGAACGACGATGAAGTTAGGATGTATAAAGGGCCTTTAAGTCGGTTAAATAACGGTTGACATCATTCAGCTGAATTAACGATCGAAGTCAAGTCAGGCGACATAATCATGCATTCTTAACTCGTACCGAAGTTAACACTACGCAATGATATGATTGATTTATGGATCTTTTTTTACAGAGCAATACCTGAACTTTTTTTTTTTTTTTTTTTTTTTTTTTTTTGCTCGCCAGTCAACACAGTGTATTTTTTATTCGTCCCGTAATTGGATTTCATTCCACATCTTCGAGTTTATTTGAACCGCCATTGATTTGTCGCAAAATCTATTTCACATCGGTTACCCACCCATTCACTGAGCGCAAATGCAGGCTTATCAAAAATTCGAAACGTATTAATAAAGAGGCTTTACAATACATTCAAGCGGCCTCACCAATATTCTATTACGGAAAGCGAAATCTTCAAATAACCGATGCCTGGATTACCCGCTTAATTAAAAAGTCATATACTTGGCCGGATCTTAATGAAGTGCGTCGTATTTTCATTTGCGCTTCTACTCCAGTTTCATAATTAAAAGATAAACAATAAAGAAGAAGACCCGAAGCACTGCGGGTTCTACAACGGAGGTTTGTGCAGAGTAGTTTTCTTGCAATTACCTTCAAATTAACGAGTCTTAACCTATTTCGAAATCAAGTCGACTCGTATCTTGTTGTTTTATATCAGATTAATTAAATTATGGTGAAAATCAATACGCTACGCTATCCTGCATACACACACAGATGCACGCGCGACCGCGCACATACACAATCATATATATATAATATTATATTATATATATATATATATATATATATATATATATCCGCACATCACAACATTTTATTATTATATATATATATATATATATATATATATATATATATATATATAATATACATATATATATAGTATACATATATATATATATATTATATATATATATATATATATATATATATATATATATATATATATAACACATAAGCTATGAGTGTGTGCAGGAATCTATTTTCTCACAAACCCAATTACATGATTAGACATAAACAAGTGCTTTGTTGTTTATAAGGAAGAATACAGAATGTGCTACTATACGTAAGTATCCTATAAGCCCAATCTAAGATTAAGGGAAGGAAAAAAGGAGAATGAAATACCGGATGTGACCTAAACCCCCCTCCCCCCTACAAAAAAAAGCGACGGATTGCCTCTTAAAAGAAGGAAGTGTATAGGACTCGCCTAAAGAAAGCATTTGAAGAATTCTACATTCTGTCTTTAGAAGAAATGTAGCACTAGGCGCAGTAAATACCTATGAATTAATGGGCATCCAATATTAAAAGCCCGTGCTGGCATAAAGCCAGCAAATTCTACAACAACAACAGTAAATATATCATTGTTATAACAGAAACTTTCAACCAAAGGGGATACCCAAAATGAAGTCTCCTGAGAGAGGGAGAGAGAGAGAGAGAGAGAGAGAGAGAGAAAGACGATGCACGCTATATTAGATTAATTATGTGATGAAGTCATTAAAATTCCAGCCAACAGATTACATCCATCATAGCACCATTTTATTCTGAATTGGCCTTCATTTAAACCCATTCTGTTGTCAGCCAAGACTAACGGAATTATTGGCCGATGGTCTGACAAATCGGGGGTAGTTTACGTCTCTGCTGCGCATGCGTGGCAGAGTCCACAGAGTGATGATCATTGGTTTACTATGTCCACACGAGCTATCACGGGATCCTGCACAAAACGACTAAATTGTGCGGAAACCCTGAAGAGTGGCGCTCGATGACTGACACATTTCCCATGAAAGGAAGAAATGCTGAATTAAGAGACGTGACTTATTACCAGGGTGTAGTACTCACCAAAGTGTACATGTCGTGATTTTCGGAGATGGTGGCCACAGTGCTCCAGGAATAGTGCGTCAGGAAGGCCAGCCTGGCTGCGTTGTGCGAGGAATCCGGCGCCACCGTGCGGATGAAGCGCGGAAAAGACGACCGGTCGCTCAGGGCGGGAGACACCGAGCCGAAGGAGACCTGTGGGAGCACAAAGGAAGAAGGAGAAAAATTAAACACTTTGTGACACGAATGTGATTGCTTTTAGAGCCAGCTAACATAAAATTTTTATTGGGAGTGAAAGAACGGAGAAAATCATCTAGCATATGAAGTGATGAATATTAAATGCAATTTTTACCCTCCTCTCTTGTTCTGGATAGCCAATATAGGTCTATTTTAACCGTTAAAAAAGACGTGATCTCGCTTTGTTCTTCGGGTACTTTTCCTTTTCTTACGGCAAGTGTTACAGTCATACATATGTAACTGAGGATTGTTTTAGTCAACTCAAATGAAGGACTCATTAGCATGGTCCGTGCTTATATGTATGTGAAAAAATAACCTACAGACATTCGTACCTTGACTTTATATATCATGCGGATTAACAAAATACGTCGTAACAAGAATTTCAATGGCAAGGGTGGAAATCTGAAAATGCCCAAAATGGCCGTCCAAACCTATTCTGGCTGGTTGATTGGATTTGGACTAAGATGACCTGATGTAGTCTTGTGTAAAACGGAATAAGAGACGAAGCCAGTTCTGTTAAGTAGTGCAGATGGTTGGGAGTTTGAAACAAAAGACGAAACAAACACAAGTTTTTCAAATGATGTACAAAGGAAAACACTGAATTTTGATAAAGTGAATATTTATATCCGCATCTGTCTAAAATGAGATTAAAAACACTACTGACAAAAACGATTAAATGATATTCATTCATTTTATTTAATATTTCCAAACATATAAACTAAAAAGATTGGGAAAATCATATATCATATAAAATGAAGATAACGAAAAATAATGAAAGGAAACGAAAAATAATGAAAGGAAACGAAAAATAATGAAAGGAATGGTTAAATCAATATTAAATATTAATAAGAAATAACACTGGAAGCTAATCAATGAACACAGGAATGAGAATGTTAAAAGTAATGATAAACTAGCAGAAATAACTCTATCTATGGCACGGAGGCAAGAGAGCTGCTTCATTCCCTACTTTCCCTCTACAGTAGAGCTACGATTAGACCTCAAAAACTGCCGGGGCTAGAGGGCTGCAAATTGGTATGCTGATCAAACATACCAAATTGCAGCCCTCTAGCCTCGGTAGTTTTTACTTTATTTAAGGTCAAGTTAGCCATGATCGAGCGTCTGGCACCGCTATAGGTGACAACAACACTGGCTACCACCGGGCTGTGGCTGAGTCTTTCATACAGCAGTATACGGTGACCAGAAAACTCGATTATGCCGAAGCATCTTCGGTATAAACTTGTTTTAATTATAATCTTCGAGTATTAGGTTGCCCCTGCCATCGGCATCTGCTAGAAAAATGTTGGAGAAACTTTTATGTAGCTTTCACCTCTCGTCCCTTACGGTTGAGGACAACCTGTCGTCTGTTATATTGCAAAATGATGCTCTGACGCGACAGATTTTGAAAAGAAATTGTGATTTTAAAATGACTTACTGATATTCAAAGTGGATTTGAGGAGGACTCGTGTGATGGGAAAGAAAGAGAGGAAAAACCTCCAGTGTAATTAGGTTCCCGTATGATCATCCAAATAAGACAAATATTTCAGGAAAGAAAATTGCTTAGCTCTCAGACAGAGAGAGAGAGAGAGAGAGAGAGAGAGAGAGAGAGAGAGAGAGAGAGAGAGAGAAATACCTTATCCACAGGGTGGGAGAGAGAAATGCATAATTAAGCTGATCACTGCCATAAAGCTGACAGGCCATTATTATGTGGAAAACCTTTGTAATTGGGGGCACTTTTTTCCTTTGTATTAATTACTGAATAATTCTCTCCAGTTTTAATACTGGAATGATCCCTTGATGAGGGACGCACAGCGAGCTGATGCCACGAGGTACATCAGTACGTTTTACACACACACAGACACACACACACACACACACACACACACACACACATATATATATATTTATATATTATATATATATAATTCATTGTTTTGTGTGTGTGTGTGTTGTGTGTATGTATGGTATATGTATGTGTGTATTGTATGTCACATTTATCTATGTAGTATATTATATTGAATCTATGTTGATGTTATATATCTAGCATAGTATAATTTATATCTATATCTAATATAATATATATATATATTATATATATATATATATATATATATATATAATTGACTAATTACGTTACCTTATTCAATTACAGATTGAAAACTTCATACAAATTTCAAATCTTATATCGCTACAGAAATGCAAAGTAAAACGATTTTCGTTTAATTCTGTATTTTTCGTTTGCCATGTCACCATTCCACTGCCTGAAATAGAGTCTCATTAAAACTCATCATAAAGATATACAAAAAAGGGTCATCTACTAAAGAATAAAATATGACCTCGCTTGAATATGCGCTAATTCGTTTTAATGGACTGCCATTTCCTACCACAAAATAATTTCCGATATATAGGGTCCACTGAAACAAACTTTCAGCGGTCATGAAAGGGGTTATGTGGTCAGTTAATTAATTTCCCTTACTTCATTTTGCAAAAAGTGTGACCCCCTTCAACCCATCCCCTGTCAAAGCCACTCAAATAGTATGTAGTCGGTTATGAGACCCTCAAACCACCGGAAACTCGTTTTTTTTTTTTTTTTTTTTTTTTTATGTTAGCACAATAATTCAAGAACTGGAGGACACAGTGAGATGAAAATTGTCATACATAATGCTATATGACCTATTTTGAATCATCTCAGAGCTAAGATAGTTTCAAGTGCATCAAACCTTCAACTATGCTTGGATTTCTCTTTCAAGTTAATGAACTGTCTCGAGAGGTGACCAAATGAATAAATCTTACAAGTTTTATGAAATTCTATTTACCTGTTATTAAGAAATTCAGCTGACACCCAAGGAAGTGAAAACATAGCCAAGAGTGGCATTCCGCGAAACTGAGTTGACAAATAAGGGCACTGATAAATGATAAGTATATGTCTGTTTTCATAGAGTGAAAATAAATATAAAATGACTAAGGTCCGTTTCAGCTGACATCATGCACACAAATCTCTCTCTAAACAAGAGCGTACAGAGACTCATTTGTTGTCAGAATAAGCTTCCTTCACAAGAACGGGTTTTTTTCACTGTCACTCTCACCACCAGCTGTTCTTTTCTACTGAAAACCCACATGAAAACTGTAGGACTGGAAATTACTTCAGATCTTTTGGTGTCCTTCAGTGAGGGTTGGTGTGGATGTCGATAAGCCAGGATGGAAAAGGAGGGATTTTTTAGTGGTAGAGGAAGTAGATTACGCTCGAATCAACATTATTTAATTACGCTCTATGCGGAAGACCAAGTTGAAAGGCTGAGAGATGCGGCTATAGTCCTGCTTACAGCTAACTGAACCAGTTGGGGGAGGATGTGGGGAGATGAAGTGTATCAGTGGGAGAGATGGCGGAGGTCAAAAAGGATCCAACGTGAATTTTTCCTGCAAGATTCATTAAACAGTCATGGGAAAAAAAGCAACCATAGATAATTGCAATTACAACAGCGCTATAGCCTTCTACATTGTTGAGAAGAGAAAGGAACGAAATTCAAGAAAATAAAGAGACAAAATGCATGAAAGTAAAGTGGGAGAAACTAAGACAACGGACGAGAGAACAAGAAGCGAAAAAGACAACGACCGACAGACTGGAGAAAGGAAAGGAAATGAACGCGTTCCCATCGGAACACAGACCTCGGCTTCTTCTTCTCCTCCTCTTCCTCCTCCTCCAGGAAATGAAGTGAAACTTGAGCCCAGATTTAAAAGGCAATGCTCAAACTTGAATCTAATTTCTAGGGCCCTTTACAAGCCTCCCTGACCTCACATTAGACCTGCTTGGATTGGCTCCCGGTGCCTTAGTTATCAGCATGGAAGGGGGGGTTTACAAGAGAGGGGGATTTTCTTCTCACTCATTCTCTTTAATCAGTATTCTCATTCACGTACGCTATACAGTGGGGCGTTCGGTAAGCGACGTTCAGCGACGTTGGGTCTGGTCAGTTCCTGAATAAGCGACCACAAAACAATTCCTAACGACTTAAGCATACAAGCCCTTTGGACTAGCAACTTCATCCCAAAACGTCTTGCTGATCTATATAGAAAACACCTTCTGGCGCCACCTCTTGTAAGATTGTATAAGTACAAGATATATGTATATCATATATATATATATATATATATATATATAATATATTATATATATATATATATATATATATATATATATATATGTGTGTGTGTGTGTGTGTGTGTGTGTGTGTGCGTGCGTGTGTGTGTGTGTATGTTCGTAAAAAGATAAAGAGCGAGCACTAATGAAAACCCATTTAATGTACAATATGCGTTTCATGTATTTTTATTATTTTCACATTATGAAGGCGGTTTCTTCATTCTTACTTGAAAATGTTAGGTGAAAGCCAAATAAAAACTCTCTCTCTCTCTCTCTCTCTCTCTCTCTCTCTCTCTCTCTCTCTCTCTCTCTCTCTCTTCCCGTGGATATTCACTCAAAATCTTATATGATTGTATTACAATAAGAGAAAAACAACATATTTTCATAAGAAAGAATACCAGAGTCTTGAACTAACTTGGCTAGTTTGATTTATATAAGCGAATAAATGACATTCAAACACAAAATAACTCCATGGATAGTATTAGCATTATATATAGTCTATCTTTTCACTTGAGTAACTTAGAAAAGATGAGTGTTGGGCGGAGGGGGGAAGAGAATGGGGGTAGGATGACATCGAATTCTTACGGTTCCAATAAATTAAAATAAAAGGAAAAAGAATTCCCTATTTCTTAATTCACGTCGTTCATCGTAGCGTGTGATATGATAAAACTACCAAAGTTAAACGAAGTGGAACAATTCTACCTAGAAAAATGGCGAAAAATTATGACAACCCTTCTGTAATCCAAATCATACAAGTTCCTTTATCAACGCCTTTTCAATGATGGCCGATTTTGAAAAGGTCTGACGACGTATGAATATTAATGCCATATCGACCGCTTTGTCTTCCTTTCTGTCTTTCTCGTAGATCACATATTTCCTACAATTCATAAACTTTCCTAAACGATTATATTCTTTAAATTAGCTGAATAACCATCCATCTCAAATTACCTGCCTTAAACGAAAAGTCCACCTTCATCCACGTACCACCACGGTGGGTTATGAAGGAGCGCAGCATATCATGCGATTAATGTTGGCAACGTTAACATATGTAACGTGGATATTTCTCTGTTAACTAATGTAATCTATGCATAGTCGTGTTATTAATTTATATATAATTATATACATATATATACATTTATATATATTATATATAAATATATAGGTGGTATATATAATACATCTATTATATGCTATAAATATTACCTGAAGAAGGAGACAGCAGTCTCTGAAATATAGTTTTTTCTCTCTATATTTTGGTGTTTTTATGAGATCCTGTTATTTTATATATATATATAGGATATATATATATATACATGGATAGACAGGTAGATAGATAGATACCTCGATGCATAGATAGAAAGATAGACATGTAAAACAAATAAGTACCTATTATCCAGAATCCCAATATATATAAATGATTAACCCACCTACGAAGAAAAGGACAGCGATAGCCCGTAATCCCCTCGGCTCCCGAAGGTGTACTCTCAGGCGCCGGGATGGAATAAAACTAGTCCCTTCGCCCCTATCACAGCCACCACCCAAAACGACCGAAATTCGCTTAGATTTCCCAGTCGCTCCCCAGAGAAATTCATTGGCCAATCCTCACAGCTATTCTGGGATGGCATCAACGGAGAAGAATTAGTCTATTTTCTTCCACTCAATTTTTTATTAAGAAACATACATATATATATATATATATATATATATATATATATATAATATATATATATACCTATATATCATAAATATAAATATATATACTATGTATATATATATATATATATATATATATATATATTTTGTATACATATATATTATCTTATATAACATATATATATATATATATATATACACACACACACACACACACATATATATATATATATATATATATATATATATATATATATATAATATAATATTATATATTATATATATTTGTCATGCACCTTCACAAACAGCCTCTCCACCAGCATGTCGAAACTCATTGTACAAAAACAGCGCTCACACACTTAAAATATCACCTTATTTCTTCATTTCATGAACACCAACACCACCTCACATCATGTGACATTTAACAATTAATAATCAACCCTTTTTATTAAACAATTACCTAAACTCTCACTATATAACCAAATCAGCTCTAATAACTCAGCCCTTTTCACCAATGCCAACTTTTGTGCTAATTCGCACCCCTATGAGTATCACACTTCCAACTTTCTAGCTGCCACATATCCTATACGTATATATATATATATATATATATATATATATATATATATATATATATATATATATACATACATGTTCATATACATATACATGCACACACACACAAACACACACACACACACACACATATATATATAATATATATATATATATATATATATATATATATATATATATATATATCTATATATTCGATATTATGTACATCACATACATAATACGTATGTATATATGTATGTATATGTGTGTATATGTATATATATATATTATTACATAATATATATATATATATATATATATATATATATATATACTCTTAGCTCCTCTACTGACTTCAGAAGTGAATTAAGAACCAGGTAGTTGGTCGAACGTGGAGGTTTCAAACCAAAGTGGAGTGAGGCAACTGACTGGCGATCTTTAAGAAGAAGAAGAAAAAGAAGCACAAAAAAAAACAGTTGCTGAAAACTGCAAAGGTACCGCTTCTAAGGCCTTTTCTTACCAAAAAAAGGCGAGCCACCCATTTCCAAGTATCCAAACTGTTCTGAACCACCTTATAGAATAGAATACAGAATTTAGGCCAAAGGCCAAGCGCTTGAAACTAAGAGGTCATTCAGCGCTGAAAGGAAGGTTTGAAAGGTATAAAAGCAGGAAAACCTCAAAGTTGCAATCTGAGACAAGTGTTGCAGAGGGTGAAAAGTAAGATGAACAAAAATAAAGAATATGAACGGAAGTACAGTATAAGGAATGAAAGGTGTTGCAGTTGGGGGTCCAAGGGACGCTGCAAACAACCTTAAGTAATGCCTATGCATGAATCAAACAAGTCAGTGGCAGCTGAACAACCGATGCATAGTTCAAACAAGGACACATCCATCAAGACAGAAAAGAATCTGAGATAGCACCTCATCAAGTAGCAAATTTTCTTCAAGCAACAAAGCAAAAGACAACAAAACAACCCATGAAAATCTCAGTTCGTTGGAGAGACACCACAGCCTCATCCCTCGTCCACACCTACTTCCTACCACATCTTGACCCCCTTCCTTTGAAGGCAAAGGAACTCCATGCACGAGTGCTCTCCTCACTCCTTCAATCCAAAATATTCCCAGACCTCTGTAAGCTTCAGATCCTGCCAGAGACGAAACCGGAGTCATCATTCCCCATGAATGATCCCAAGCATTTAGTATGGAATTATTCAGAAGATACCAGAAAGAGGTACAAAAGCGTCTTTCAAAATAACACAGATCTACATCCATGACTACCAAATAGCCACACTGCATTGACAACCCAACTACCTTTTGGCGCTTGCAGCCTCGGCGAACCTGGGTGAACAGCCCCTGAGCAGTTGTTGATCATTAGGAATTTTTTCCAACTGATGTTTTTCCTTTTCCAGTTCTGCCACCTAATGTCTGAAGACAGAATCTTTCAACTAACGCTGTCTCTTACTTACGCTTTCAACAATTAAACTTATCACATCACTGATGGAAGGTAAAAAACTCAAAATTATACATTTACATTCCACAGACCTCCTTAAAGGGGGTAACCACAGGCAACAGTTCTCCTCGCGAGACGTATAACTTTTTATTCCACTAAAAATCTTCCCCCTTCCTCCATCGATCCCCTACCACTGGTAGATCAATGCTCTGCAATAGCAACTTTCTCGAGTTACTGAAATATGGACGATAAAGCCGTAGGCTTTTCAACTACCCGACTTTTCTAGTACAATAAAATAATTATCCTACGTCTCTTACTGAGTATCTGCCACCGTTATACATACCATACGACTACGAATTGTGGGCTGCTCTACAAGTGATATATATATATATATATATATATATATATAATATATATATATATATATATATATATATATATACACACATGCATACATACATATATATCATACACACACTCACACACACACACACACACACAGACACACACACACACACACACACATATATATATATATATATATATATATATATATATATATATATATATATATATATATACACACATATATATATATATATATATATATATATATATATATATAATGAAACAGTCTTACAAAGCCTTTAAACCTGTTAATTCTAATATAAATTCAATTTTCAATGGCTAATCATGTTTTTTCCTTCTTCATTGAAATGAATTGAATTTTCATCGCTCGCTTTTGAGAAAGTAGTTGAATCTATTTATGGTTCTCCAAAATTCCGCGTCACGTCTACAAAGGCACCAATCTTAACGCCATACTCGTATCAGGACTTGAAATTTCATGAAATTCATAGGAAACTTTCCATCATTCAGAAGTTATTCGTAATTCAGAAAAAAAACAATTTTCTTTATTTTGTGAGAATTGTGGGTCTACGCTTCTAGGCTTTTACTTCACAGGGATTAAGGCAAAAACAACAAAGACAATTCTCAGAGGAAACAAAAGCTCGCCGATTTTATGATCGAACAAAAACAAAAGCTGACCGCATCGCGTGTGTGCAGGCTAGCCATCCGCGCGGTGAAGTCATCCCCTCATGTTACTGGTAGAATTGAATTAGGTTTAAATACATTTGTGAAGATTAAAATAAATAAATATTACTAAGAAGCTTAAAACTGTTAATTTTCGGTCCATTTTTCGGCAAAACCTCTCTTGGCAAGAGAAGGGTTATAGGTTTCTACTCCCCATGTATGAACACGATTAAGAAGGAGGGTACAATGCACTTTCAATATGTTTTCCATAAGCGTTCATGTATAAAAAGCAGGACAAGCCTCAGTCAAGTTCTCTTAACGGTAGCTTGTATGATACTAGTTCAACGAGTTCTTCATTTTAGATTTCAGTATGGAGATCAGCTTACATGTCCCAGTAATGGTTATATTACATTTCAGCACATTTTGAAGAAAAAATTCTTAATAAAGTGTAACCAGCACTTCAGTAAAATGCCAATATCGTATCACTAGATGAAACTTAAATACGGTTTTCTTTATCCCATAACAAAATGCCTTTATGACAGGTAGATGACCCATGAAAATGTTCTCTGCCGTGAATTCCTACAGGAAAGGCTTACAACAACAAATGAATACAACCTCCATGCGTTCTTCTGCGAAAGATCTAAAGTACTTCATTACATTCTAACAGGTAAAATTCTTTGCAAAGGAACATAAAACACTTCAGTACATACTCCGTAATAAATTTAAAAAATTCCTGCATAAAATGCATTGCAATCAACGACCATCACACAGCATTAGCAAATATCTCGTTGTAGTATTTCAGTGGATCGAAAAAAAAATAATAATTTAATACTGCACGAATTAATTTGATGTCACGTGGAAATACGTCCAGCTCTGGACAGACACATGAATAAAAAGGTGTCACAAGTAACTGCACATCATTCTGCAAATCATTTTGCCCCATGACATAAAAAATTATGTGTTGTCATATATATATACATATATATATATATATATATAATATATATATATATATATATATATATATATATATATGAATTACTATCACATCACCGTGATTCATATAAATCATTCGAGCTACCAATGTCCTTTAATATCTAATGAGCTCTACCTCGGAATTGATATACGTATTTCCATATATGTACCAAAGGGGAATTTTTTGTTGATAATAATTTCGTTCCCTCATGGGATCGAACCACCGTCCAACGGACAGGCATGAAATCAAGACCGACATTGACGTTACCGATTCGGCTAACAGTAAGGCTATAAGTTTATATCGATTCTGACCTTACAAATCATCGTCGAACTAGGTTTTTCCGTAATTAGAATCAATATGAAACCCCTTCCATGTTAGCCAATTCGAACGTTTGACGCACGTAGCCATATTATGAATTAATATCACTTCACCATTATTCATATAAATCATTTGAGCTACAAATGTCCTTTAATATCTAATTCGCTCTACCTCGCAATTGATATATTTTCATATATGTACCGAAGGGGAATTTTTTGTTGATAATAATTTCATCTCCTCATGGGATCGACCCACCATCCAATGGACAGGCATGAAATCAGGACCGACATTGACGTTACTGATTCGGCTAACAATGAGGCTATAAGTTTATATCGATTCTGACCTTACAAATCACCATCGAACTCAGTTTTTTCGTAATTAGAATTAATATGAAACCCCCTCTACCATGTTAGCCAATTCAAACGTTTGACGCACGTAGCCATATCATGAATTATTATCACATCACCGTAATTCGGTAACGTCACTGTCGGTCCTGATTTCGTGGGTTCGATCCCATGAGGGGACGAAATTATTATCAACAATAAATTCCCCTTCGGTACATATATGAAAATATATCAATTCCGAGGTAGAGTGAATTAGATTCTAAAGGACATTTGTAGCTCAAATGATTTATATGAATCATGGTGATGTGATAATAATTCATAATATGGCTACGTGCGTCGAACATTCGAATTGGCTAACATGGGAGAAGGGGTTTCATATCAATTCTAATTACGAAAAAACTGAGTTCAACGGTGATTTGTAAGGTCAGAATCGATATAAACTTATAGCTTCACTGTTAGCCGAATTGGTAATGTCAATGTCAGTACTGATTTCGTGCGTTTCCGTACGACGGTGGTTCGATCCCATGAGGGGATGAAATTATTATCAACAAAAAATTCCCCTTCTGTTCATCTATGAAAATATATCAGTTCCGAGGTAGAGCGAATTAGATATTAAAGGACATTGGTAGCTCGAATGATTTATATGAATCATGGCGATGTGATAATAATTCATAATATGGCTATGTGCGTCAAACGTTCGAATTGGCTAACATGGTAGAGGGGGTTTTATATTAATTCTAATTACAAAAAAACTGAGTTCGACGGTGATTTGTAAGATCAGAATCGATATAAACTTATAGCCTCACTGTTAGCCAAATCAGTAACGTCAATGTCGGTCCCGATTTCGTGCCGGTCCGTTGGACGGTGGTTCGATCCCATGAGGGGACGAAATTATTATCAACAAAAAATTCCCCTTCGGTACATATATGAAAATATATCAATTCCGAGGTAGAGCGAATTAGATATTAAACGACATTTGTAGCTCGAATTATTTATATGAATAACTGTGATGTGATAATAATTCATAATATAGTTATGTGCTTCAAACGTTTGAATTGGCTATCATGGTAGAGGGGGTTTCATATTGATTCTAATTACGAAAAAACCGAGTTCGACGGTGATTTGTAAGGTCAGAATTGATATAAACTTATAGCCTCAATGTTAGCCAAATCGGTAACGTCAATGTCGGTCCTGATTTCGTGCCTGTCCGTTGGACAGTGGTTCGATCCCATGAGGTGAAAAAATTATTATCAACAAAAAATTCCCCTTCGGTACATAAATGAAAATATATAAATTCCGAGGTAGAGCAAATTAGATATTAAAGGAAATTTGTAGCTCGAATGATTTATATGAATCACGGAGATGTGATAATAATTCATAATATGGCTACATGCGTCAAACGTTCGAATTGGCTAACATGGTAGAGGGGGTTTCATATTAATTCTAATTACGAAAAAACTGAGTTCGACGGTGATTTGTAAGGTCAGAATCGATATAAACTTATAGCTTCACTGTTAGCCGAATTGGTAACATCAATGTCGGTCCTGATTTCGTGCCTGTCCATTGGACGGTGGTTCGATCCCATGAGGGGATGAAATTATTATCAACAAAAAATTCCCCTTCGGTACATATATGAAAATATATCAATTCCAAGGTAGAGCGAATTAGATATTAAAGGCCATTTGTTGCTCGAATGATTTATATGAATCAGAGTGATGTGACAATAATTCATAATATGGCTATATGCGTCAAACGTTTGAATTGGCTAACATGGTAGAGGGGGTTTCATATCAATTCTAATTACGAAAAAACAGAGTTCAACGGTGATATGTAAGGTCAGAATCGATATAAACTTATAGCCTCACTGTTAGCCGAATCGGTAACGTCAATGTCGGTCCTGATTTCGTGCCTGTCCGTTGGACGGTGGTTCGATCCCATAAGGGGACGAAATTATTATAAGCAAAAAATTCCCCTTCGGTACATATATGAAAATATATCAATTCCGAGGTAGAGCGAATTAGATATTAAAGGACATTTGTAGCTTGAATGATATATATTCCTATATATATATATATTATATATATATATATATATATATATATATATACATATACATATACTATATATATATATATATATATATATATATATATATATATATATATATATATATATATATATATATATATATATATCATATACATATACATATACATATACATATATATATATATATATATATATATATATATATATATATATATATATATATATATATATATAGCTTGTCTTGATCAAGAGAAGTTGAGCTTACTTAAAGTGGGTACGGATTAACCCCATTCTCAAGTTTTACATTCCCATCACTTTCTCACACCCACCATTAACACCACACTAGTGCTTAGGCTCTCTCTCTCTCTCTCTCTCTCTCTCTCTCTCTCTCTCTCTCTCTCTCTCTCCGAATGACTCCCTGTTGCTCTTTCCAGGTTGTTCTTCTCGAATTTAGAGTTATACTTGTGACACTACTTCATAAATCACATAATGCACCCATAATAAACATTTAATATTATTCCTTTATTTCTAAACGAACTTTCCCTTCTTTTTTATAAATAAGTCATTAACCCCTAGAAACACAGGATAGAACTGATCTTCATATTAGAACAGATACAAGCAGAGGAAATGTTCGAAGGTACAGATTCAAAAACGTCTCTCTCTGAAGGAAGGTCTGAATAGAATGTCCACAGCAGATCATGTCTTCCCTTTTACACAATAGCAGGCAACAATGAATGCCAGCCTTCGTGAAGAGGCCCATGCTGGTATCAGGTCGCGTTCACCGAAACCACCCAACCGGAGCAAGAGCCCGTGCTCAATCTCCCTACAGGAAGCCGGATGCCCAAAATGCCCGCCCTTCGATGAAAAAGTACCACGTCCACTATACAATTTTTCCTTACAGGTAATACATGAAAAGAAAATTAAATGAATAATTCAATTGCCGTAGGTACAGCACAAAAGAAATGAGAATTTGCAACGCCTTACAAATCTAAATATCTTTGAAGAGACATCATTTTATGCAGGAATACTTATAATATTCATTTATACTTTAAGCCACTACAAGGTCAACTGAACATACACAGAAGTCCACATCTGACGAATCGCTCATCTGTAAAAGCTTATGCATATAAAAAAAAACCACAACGGTAAGCGCACAGCAATAATGCCATGTCATGCCCCCTCAATAATGAATCAAGCAAGCATTTAAAATGATGGCAAACTGAAAATAGAAGACAAATATAAGCCACAACAATCAAATCAAGGCTATTCACAGACCGTCTCCCCGCAAGGCCAAACTATAAATAAAATGTCTCATTCAATTACCCAACACATCGGATACTCGGGTCCGATTCCATACCAACACTCGGATCATTGCAACAGAAAATGAAGGATATTCTTACGCCGCTATTTTCATCTGAACGAATATTGATGTTTCCTAATCGAATCTATTCATTGCTATTGGAAAGAGAGAGAGAGACAAAGCTAACCATTTCTTTACTGAAATGGTAAGCTCTCAACAAGATATATATATATATATATATATATATATATATATATATATATATATATATATATATATATGATTTATATATATAATATATATATATATATATATATATATATATATATATATATATATATATATATATATATATATATATATATATATATATATATATATATATATATATATATATATATAAAAACGAACAGTTACGAAAGGAAACCAAGTGAAAAAAAAAAATTGAGGAAGATCTGGATGGGCTTTGTTAGTGAGAAGGGCGAACCAAGTGGAAAGGATTTCTGTACGATTACTGAAGGAACAGAAAATCCTGCGTTATGGCGGGATTATCATTCCTCCTCTCTCTCTCTCTCTCTCTCTCTCTCTTTCTCTCTCTCTCCTCTTCTCTTAACAAGGAGGAATGAAGTGGAAGAAAATAAGTGGATCCTTCATAGCCACTGAGGACGCACCAGGATATATCCTTTCCGATGTCGCATATTCTTTTCATATCTTTTATTCACTCTTCACTCCCCTTTTTAGCTATGATTGTTTTGTCAACACACACACACACACACACACACACACACACACACACACACACACACACATATATATCTATATATATATATATATATATATATATATATATATATATATATATATATATATAATATATAATGTGTGTGTGTGTGTGTGTGTGTGTGTTTGCGTGTGTGTGTGTATGATATGTAGAGTTCACAGGTCACTTTCTTGCCAGATACATATGTAGCTGTAATAGCCACAATGCCCTCTTAACTTCTTGAATTCTTTGCTCTTTTTTGGATATGCTTGTCACTACAAAGCCTGAATATCCAAGTTCAAAGAAGTTTTTGAAGAAATTGTGATGTCCGGTACGGGAAATGAACCCAGGTCCCAGAATCACAGAGGTCACGTAACCGACCTAATCTCGAGAAGAATAAGTCTACTCTCTCTCATACATACACATACCTGTCGTTTTCAGATATGCTTATTTTTTTTCTTTTTGAGCTGGGATAGACCCATCCTCACCATTGTGGCAATTACAGCAGCATATTTATCTGGTAATAGAGTGACCATGAGATTCTACATATCTATTTCAGCCTAAAAAGCAATAACAAGGATCGTCCACTTGGCTACGATGGTGAGGATAAGTCTCTTCCAGCTCAAATAGAAAAAAATAAGTATACCTGAAAACGACAGGTCTTCAGGCTTTGTAGTGACAAGTGTATCCAAAAAGACCAAAGAATTCAAGAAGTTAAGAGGGCATTGTGGCTGTTACAGTTGAATATATATATATATATATATATATATATCTATATATATAATATATATATATATATAATATATATATATATATATATATATAGAGAGAGAGAGAGAGAGAGAGAGAGAGAGAGAGAGAGAGAGAGAGAGAGAGAGAGTCTGCAACCCACAACTCCCTGCAAGCTACCAAGTACAATATTTGTCCAACAGATATCTACGTTACCTTTTACATTAATTTCCTTGGGTGCCTTTGTGAGTGTGTGTGTCTCTCCCATTTCCTTCTCCCCTCTCCCGCAAAAAACGGTTTACTCCCGACCGTACGTACTGCAGTGTGATCCGTGAACCCCAGTCCCTCTCACCGGGACCTCAACTCTCTCAGGGAAAAACGATAATCCCCATTTCAAATGTTTATGATGAAATAAAATGTGTCGAGATTGACTACCATTAACGAAATGTTTATAGATTTAAAAGGACATAATTTTTTGTACAAACGTAACGTATAGGTTTTTCAAAACAAAATATAACTTGTTTGACCTTCAGGATTTACGAAGTGTTTATTTAACCTTAAGTGGTAACTACGAACCACCTACATTCCGTTCAGGAGCTGACGACGGCCTCATGGGATCCTGGAGTCTTTAACAATTTAAGAAGACGTTATAATCCAACGGGCATTTCTCCAGGAACACCTCTGGAGCTGAAGACTGCTTCAGAGGATCCCGGAGTTCTGAAGACGTCTTTCCAGAATAGAATTTCAACAAGTGCCCAGAAATTGTCAACGTTTCAAAATGGACTTGGCGGGTAATTCTAGAACTGTGGTCTTCAAACTGCGGGCCATGGGCTGATTATCAGGCGGGCCACGGAACAAAAAAAATTGCAGAATTTAAATTTAAATAATATACAAAAATAAAAATAAAAGTATATTTTCTTTTATCCGGACCTATAATTATAAATCAACAGTAAAAATATGGAAATAATATATTTTCTTTTTCTTATTCTATCCCAGTAATTGTTCACTAGTTAATTTTTAGATCATAAAAATGGTCATGAAACGATTCCGAGGATATTTGTATACTGAATTTATGTAAATCGATATTTTGAATTTATGATAATTACATGTAATAAAATTCCAGTTCCAGGGACTATATGTTGTATTTTGAACTTATCAATTCCTATTCTAAAACTGTAGTGGGCCATGGGTATCTGGAGATATCTAAAGTAGGCCATGACCTCAAAAAGTTTGAAGACCACTGTTCTAGAACAACAACAGGAGACACTACTGGTGATGGTCAGGAACCGCCAATGGCACCAGCATGACTCGAAACCCATCAAAAGCTGCTCTTGCACCTACACCAAGATATAGTCAGTAGCTTCTTCATGACCGGAGGGTATGGGAATGGTATGGGTATGGTACGGTATGGTTATGCGTATGGGTATTGGTATGGGTATAGATAAGGTACAGATATGGGTATGGGTACGGTAAGGTTATGCGTATGGGTATTGGTATGGGTACAGGTATGGTATGGGTACGGGTATGGAACCAATATAGGTATGGGTATGGGTACGGTAAGGTTATGCAGATGGGTATTGGTATGGGTATAGGTATGGTATGGGTACGGGTATGGAATCGATATAGGTATGGGTATGGTAAGAGTATAGATACAGGTATAGGTATGAGTTTGGTACGGTAATGGGAATGGGATGAGTGTGGGTATGTGTATAGGTATGGTATAGATACGGGCTTGGGTATGTTACGGGGTGGGTATAATACAGATATGGATACGGGTGTGGGTATAGGTATGAGACGAATATGGGAACTAGCAAATGCGAGCGACAGCGAGCATCTGCAGGTTTCAAGTTAATTCTCTTCTCGTCCTATCAGATTCTACATATGAAAAAGCCGAACACCCCAAACCTTAATTCCAAGATATCTGCATCACAGGCTAAGATAAAATGCTCTTAAATGCTATAGCTAAACTCAGGACGATAGTTAACAAAGAAAAAAAATCTGTTACAAGAAATCAAAAGTCTTCTTATCTAAGGACATAAAGATTGATGGAAACTAGAACCCTTCCATTAACAATTAAGTTCTAAGGAACAAAATGAAACGTATCATGATTATTACAAGCAATGGCAATTCATAAAGTACGTGAAACACGCTAGATTAACTGATACTAAATTGTAAACAGTCAAAGATAGTCTCAGAAATCACACCAGCTTGTTCTGATAGCGAAGTATCCAACAAAACCTCTCTCTCTCTCTCTCTCTCTCTCTCTCTCTCTCTCTCTCTCTCTCTCTCTCTCTCGTTCCCCTTTTAGAGAACGGTTTATCAACCCTAATCCACATTTTGAAGGGAACCTACTGCGTTACTTAACAGAGGCATTGTTCCCACTTCTACGGAAGGAGATAATGGAGGCATTGCAGGAAGGAGAGTATCCATCGGATGAGACAGAAGCGAATCGTTGTATGAAGTCTGTTAGGTTTGTGAAAACCATTTAGCGAAATGGCTCCCCACTGGATGGAAGGAAAGGGCTGCCTTCTGTATCGCTAATACCTGAAGACAAGATTTCGACGCACTTTTGTTATACCATTGCTATCGACGGATTGGACCGTTTTGTGAGATGGCAGCTGATTTCGCTGTGTGTGTGTTTTTACAATTGAGAAAGAAGACCGACACAGGGAAACTGGACTATCACAACGGCGATGGAATGAAAATTCTCCGTCAGCGTTGTCTAATGCTATGGATAGTGACTGCGAACTCCGTAATGAGAAGATCTGAAAACGCTGTTGCGAACAATAGAGCTTTTCATCACATAACAAATGGCTTTATGCGACATCAACTGATGCTTGTTACGATACGAAAGAAAATATGAGCTCCGTGGTTAGTTTCCTGGGATTGTGGTCGATGTCATCTAACTTTTTATGAAAATGGTTGCAAGCGATACATATCAAATATCTAGAGAAGTTGACTTACAATATTTATGATGAAAACTTCATTTGCTGCTCTTTGCCTACTTACATACCAGGCCCAAATCTTACGGTACTGATCAATGAAATAGCCAATAAAATTTACGTCCTCAATATTGGTATACATATCTACAGGGCAAATTTATAAAACTCGTACACTGATAAGCTCTCTCTCTCTCTCTCTCTCTCTCTCTCTCTCTCTCTCTCTCTCTCTCTCTCTCTCTTTGAGAGAAAAATACCCTCATATTTTCATTTCACTGAAAAGATGGAAGAAGGTTTACTGAAAGCTTCGATTAAACAATATAAAGAAATAATATATATATATATTTATATATATATATATATATATATATATATATATAATATATAAAGGTTTTTTTTTTGCCACGAAGGAAAAAATGAAAAAGCGAGATAGCCAAGTACTTTCGGTCCTGTTCGGACCCTTTACGAGTAAAGGGTCCGAACAGGACCGAAAGTACTTGGCTATCTCGCTTTTTCATTTTTTTCCTTCGTGGCAAAAAAACCTTTATTTATACATAGCATTACGTTTCATATACTTCGTGATCAAGTGATTTCAAATATATATATATATATATATATATAGATATATATATATATATATATATATATATATATGTATGTATACGTATGTATATAATATATATATGTATGTATACGTATGTATAAATAAACATATATATAAATAAACATATATATATATATATATATATATCTATATATAGTCTTAATATAATTAAATGTTTCCGTGAAAACGTTTTTCTACGATTTTGGTGTTAAGGAAATTTATAAAAATTATTAGATAATTTTTTCATTAAAAATTGAATGGCACACTGTCATCAGGACTCAATAATACCAAGGGATCATTACAAAAGGAAATCGTCTATAAATAAATGCCGACTATTGCTGCTGTACTTTTTGTTTTCTGTAAAAGAAATTATTGTGCCGGTTCTGTTCTGTCCGCCCTCGGATCTTTAAAAAAAAGAATACTAGGGCTAGAGGCCTGCAAATTGGTATTATGAAAATCCACCCTCCAATTATCAACCATACCAAATTACAACCCTCTAACCTCAGTAGCCTTTATTTTTATTAACGGTTAAAGTTAGCTATGGATCGTGCATCTGGCAGCCCTTTCTAAGGCATGGGATGCACACCACTCTACCGTTGTACAGAAAACTCGATAGCGGCGAAGAAACAGCGCATTTTTTACCTGTAACCTTTGACTTTCCTTGGACAAGATTGTGAAGCGTCAATAACATAATATAAATTGTGTGATTTTGAAAATGGAATGAAACTTTAAAATGCTAAGGAGTTATTTTTGACATCAACAGGGTAATTCATGATAAAAACAAGGCAATAAACAATAACGTATAATATAAAACATATGTGAAAATTCCTGTATTTTCCATTAAGGGAAATATACCGGCTCCTTCCATAAAATTGAAATTTTCAATTACATATTTTGGTGTATATATGTATGTATATATATATATAATCATATATATATATATATATATATATATATATATATATATATATATATATATATATAGAGAGAGAGAGAGAGAGAGAGAGAGAGAGAGAGAGCCGGAGTAGGGGCGGCTCTAGTGAAAACTAGGCACATCAGCCTCTGCCACATTTTCTGTACAAAGCAAGAACTTATACAACGTTGATCGCTTCGCCACAAAAAGGAAAAGCTAATCATCAGCAGCTCATTAAATGCCTAAACAAACCCTGCACCATTTCACTCAATCTGCATGAACTTCAGACCCTTTCTTTCTATTAATACCTCTTCCACAATTTACATCCAGCACTTTCTATGCAGTCCTTTCTACTCTTTCAATATGAAATTAACAGCCACAAAATACTCTCTCAACTCTCAACTAACTTTACACATTTGCTAACTTGCTTCCTCCAAATTTTTTCGTAGTACAAATATCCTTTACTATCCATTCGCTACTTCACAATTAATATATTTTCATATGTTAACCGAAGGAGAATTTTTTTTGTGGACAAGAAATTTGTCGACTAAGAAAACTCCCCTCCGGTTAACATAAACGAAAATATATTAATTCCGAGTAGAACGAATTGGATGTTAAAGGTAATTTTGTAGCTCGATATATATATATATATATATATATATATATATGATATATATATTTACATACATATATATATATATATATATATACAGATATATATATATATATATATATATATATATATATATATATATATATATATATATATATTATATATATATATATGTATGGTCAACTGAGACCACCATCCTTCTAGATTGACAAGAATGAATAAGCGACAGACACCGACTTTTGCGGTCCCTTCAAACCTCGACGACATTTGTTGCATAGGCCTTCGCCCTCTACCTTAGACGAGATTATTCTGGGATTAACTTAAGGTCGAACATTATTACAAGTTTCAGGAACTTGTGAAGAGTCTCAGCTCATAACACGTTCCCACGTTAGACTTAACCCATAAGTGACCTCCCATCCATGATTGGCTTCCTCCTTCGTGGATATGTAGGATCACCAGAGGTGTTTTGGTATTTATTTATTGGCAAAAATGCAAAGAACTGCCGGGCCTTTTGGGCTTTACTTTTGGCTGAATTATCTTGTGATATTTTTCAACGTTATCCTTGCAATTTTAGGTACAAGTTTGCAAATAATTATTTTCATACGTGATTTGGCTATTTGCCCTGATACAAACAGTGTTATTTCTTTACTTGTTCTTTATGAAAATTGTCAGAAAGGTTCAGCATAAATATACAATTTTTATATATATATATATATATATAATATATATATATATATATATATATATTACTATATATTCTAACGAGCTTTCTTCTCTGTTATGTCTCAATTGAAGGACGAAAGCACTCGGGTAGAATTCCTGCCCTATTATTGTTTCCTGTGGTATTCGCTTGTATGATGAAGTCACGTGCATCTACACTGATTTTTTATGAATATTATATGTGTGTATAGCTATAGATATATATATATATTATATATATATATTACTTTTAGACTTTTTGCACGGGGAAAAGACGTTTGTTATATATATATATATATATATATATATATATATATATATATATATATATATATATATATATATATATACACGTACAAACGTCTTTTCCCCCGTGAAAAAGTCATGATTCCAAAAGGAAGGTTTTACACTTTCGGCTTTCAGCAAGTATTTAAGGGGTGAGGTTGCTAACCCCTGCTCAAGCCCAATGGGCATTCATAAAGCTTATGCGTCAATTTCACATAACTGATCCTGGTGGTCACCCTTCCATATATATTACATAAACAACATCCCTACTAATGAGTATGGCCGTACAATTTTCTGTTCTTAACTAAAAATTGCATTGAAATTAGTAAAAAAAAAAAACGGGATTTGGTCTGTTAAAATAAAATATACTTATAATTATTACATTATGACAGTGGCAACCCAACTTTGTGGGAAAAGTTGGGCGATTTTTTTAATGGGTATATAAAACATAATTAATTTCTATTTGGATAAAAAATTATAATAGATTATTTAAATACATTTATGTTAATTTAAAAAATCTGAACTACCACTGTAACGGGAACCCTAACTTTGAATATGCGCAAAAATTGATACGTTAACCATCTTATGTAAAGAAAATAGGAGATTTAGACATTATTATTATTATTAGTTATTATTATTATTATTATTATTATTATTATTATTATTATTATTATTATTAAAATATTAAAAATGAAGTGTTATCAACTGACACAAAAAATATTCAGGGAACAGGAAGTTCAATTTCGAAAAAGTAGAAATAAAGCGAAACGGGAAATCATGAAATATAGCAGGCTATATACGACCCTACCACATAAAAAGCGACGTATTTTTCAATACATTTTTTTTTTCTGCAAGCAAAGCGATATTCTGCTGGTAATGAGGCCCACGCTGAAACTAGCCGTCGTCTATTCAGGGAGCAGGTTCTCACTAACCTATTCATATTCAACTACAACGAATAAATGAACCTTGGGTCAGATTCGAGCGGTGCGCAACGTCCCTGTGGCTGGGAATTGCCGTTTGGAACCTTTTATTTGACATTCATTCTTGCCGGCAGGGGTACACTTTCTATTTATAATAATACGCGAGTATAAACATAGGGAACTGACAACCTAAAAATATAACGACATATCTTTACTTAAGTGAACACTCATTCGAGGCTCTGGAGTGGAATGGAGTGGAAAGAAACAGTTCAGAAGGAGTCGAAATTGGACAAATCAGACTTTAATGGTTAATTGTTCATTATGCGATGAATAAAAACGAAAGACATCGAGGCGTCAGTTGCCTCTCTCTTATGCTTGTCTCTAGCGGTTTCTCTTATTATTGCACCAGTACCAAGTCAGCAGGTGAGCGAGAACGACCGAACAAGAGAGGCAAAACAAAGGTGAAAAGGGGTCAGCAACTCGGGAAGAAAACAGGGTTTCTGCTCGGAAGCGAATTGCGAAGACCACAATAAGGCTAATTAGATTGAGAGGAGGAGTACCTGTTTTTATCCTCCGCCAGGTATTAATTAGAAGAATGAAGAGGAAATCTTTGGAAAAGACGTCCAGTCAGACTTCTGACTTCCCTTTTGAAATACGGGTTTCTGTTGAGAGAATGGTACTAATGGAAATCATTTTTCCTTACTATTTTTATTCTAGACAATGTCATCCTCTTTGATGGATGAAAGAGTCTACTCTGTGACACCGGCGTCAATATAATTTTACCAAGAAAGACAGCGACATTCCAAGAAAAGGCAGCGCAGTGATTTTTCGTGGAATCTTCGTCTACTAGTTAAGTCTCTCGACTTACTTGCAAGACAGCCGGGGCATGAATTACGAATCAGAAGAGAGACAACATTACATGCCGCTGTTGCCTTAAGCACTGGACATGTATTTGGCCCTCAACCGACTGCCGTTGGTCGATGCCAGTTGTAGATGTGCAGCGGTCTAGCTGCCTTATCCCCGGAAAGAATATATATACATATATATATTAGTACTGCCGACTTCAGCGGAGACGGAGAGACAAGAAATTCAAAGGATCGTGAATACATCATCTGCCGCTCTCTCGGGAATCAAGCCCGGGGGCCTATCGCTGGTGAGACGATCGCGTTGTTATTTGAAGGAGTTAAGTTGAATATAGAACTTATGCCAAAGGCCAAGCACTGGGACCTATAAGGTCATTCATTGCTGAAACGAAATAGACAGTAAAAAGTTTGAAAGGTGTAGAGAAAACCTTCAAAGTAGTTTGCACTATGAATCAATTGTTAGGAGAGGGAGGAAATTAAGATGGAAGAAAGAGAACATGAATGGAGGTACAGTAGAAGGAACGTAAGTGGTTGCAGCTAAGGGCCAAAGGCACGCTACAAAGAACCTTAAGTAATGCCAACAGTGCACCCATAAGGTGCACTGACGGCACTACCCCACTACGGGGGAACCAGGGGGCCTATCGCTGGTGAGACGATTTGAGTCGTTGTTTTAAAGACCTGGCAGCACTCCAGCAAAGGCTCTTGCTCCTAGAACTTATCTCCATTTCTATTTGGAGGCAGAGGACTTCGGGGTTGTTGGGGTGGGGGGGAGGGGGGGGGGGCAATCATGCGGAGTCAGAGAAGACATAAAAGGTAGCCATCATTAGGAGCCGGGGTCCTCCTTGCGAGGGACTTCTCAATCTTCTTTGGGAGTGTAATAGCATTAGAACTGACAAGGACAGCAAAGAGCGAGTAGCAAGGGTCGAAAATGGGAACTGAAATGGACCGCGCATAATGAGTTAAGATCACCCATAATCGGAGCACAAGGTAGGATAACAGGATGAAGAGAGAGAGAGAGAGAGAGAGAGAGAGAGAGGAGAGGAGGACTGTCGATAATGGGAAGAAGAGGGAGTTGAGAATACACATAGCATTAGTGTGCTGTGTGTGTCTAGAGAGAGAGAGAGAGAGAGAGAGAGAGAGAGAGAGAGAATATCTTAACGTAAGGATTACCTTTGCCGAAACCCTCCCGTTTGCTAAGATATGACATACAGTATATTATCATGGGGTAATGAACACTGTCATCTGTGTTCTTTTCCTTGATTACTAAACCTCACCTGCAATCCACACCAGGCAAATAACTACCACGTACATGAAATGACTGAATTTTAAAGAAACG